>NC_073400.1:11400027-11700027 GCF_028641065.1 Leucoraja erinaceus
TGATCTATCTTTCCCTCTCAACCCCATTCTCCTGCCTTCTCCCCATATTAATCAAGAATCTGTTAATCTCCGCATTAAAAATATCCACTGACTTGGCCTCCACAACCTTCTGTGGTAATGAATTCCACAGATTCAATGTAACAATTAATGTAACAACTCTGGTTGTATTTTTCCAATTTACCCCACAGATGTGCACCATTAATAACATTTTTAAAAGGCCTGTGGCCCGAGATGAGTAGAAGACCGTGAATACATAGAAAATAAATAGAAAGATTCAATACTCTCAAAATTAATGAATGCACAGGAGAGAGATAGACTGTGTATACTCTTAAAATTAACAAGTCAGTATACAGGAGAGAGGTAGAACAGGTTGAGCCGATGCTACAATAACAACCGCTCCCTCAATGTCAATAAATTCAAGGGATTATTCATTGACTTCAGAAAAGGAAAGTGTGGAGACCATGTGTAGAGTCTCATCTTTAAATTCCTGAGTGTTAACCTCCTGATTACCTGTTCTGGGTCAAGTACATAGAGGTAATCATGAAGAAGACACACCAGTGTATCTACTTGGTTAGACGTTTAAAGAGATTTGGCATGTCACCAAAAACACTACCAAACTTCCACAGGTGCACTGTAGAAAGTATCCTGAGTGGATGTGTCGTGGGCTGGTGCAGCGATTCCAAAGCAAAGAAATGTAAGAGGCTGCAGAGTGTGGCGGACTCAAACATAGACCTCCCCACCATCAAAAGCCTCAAGAAAGTGGTATCTCTCCTCAAAATCCCCACCATCTGGGTCTTGCCCTCTTCTCACTGCTACGATCCAGCATGAAGTTTAGAGTTTAGAGATACAGCTCGGAAACTAGCCCTTTGGCCCACCGAGTCAGCGCTGAGCAACGATCACCCTGTACACTAAGCTACACACACTAGGGACAACTGTACACTTACATGTATTTTGATGAGGCACTTGCCAGGACTCAAGGGCCTGAGGTATAGATTTTATTCCTTGGAACACAGGAGACTCAAAAGGTTGATCTTACAGAGGTGTATAATACCATGAGGGGAATTGATGTATTCAAGAGAGAATTAGATTAAGCTCTTAGGGCTAACGGAATCAAGGGATATGGGGAGAAAGCAGGAATGGGGTACTGATTTTGGATGATCAGCCATGATCATATTGAATGCTAGCTCGAAGGGCCGAATGGCCTACTCCTGCATCTATTTTCTATGTGTCTATGCTTCTCAATTGATGGATTGAATACACAGTCTTTTACCCAGGTAGGGGAATCAAGAACCACAGGACAGAGTTTTAAGGTGAATGTGACATCGTGGGCATCTTGGTTGGTATGGAAGAATTGGATTGAAGGGCCTGTTTGCGTGCTGAGTGACCATATGACAATAAACCCATTTAAACTTGAAATGCAATCATCTTATTTAAAAGTCAGTCACAAAAAAAATTTAAATTAGCATTTTGGCTGACAATTATATACAGTACATACATAGCTTTTACATAATGGTGTATTCTCAAGCAGATTAGGGCTATGATTATTATATGCCTTAGTTACTGGTTGCAACAAAAGGAGAGAGAGAATGTTAGTGGCATAGTGATATATTACACTTCCTGCAGGCTAGTTCAAATTCATTTCAATATTTTGCGATTTCTTTTGCACATCCAATAAAATACAAAATAAAAACAACTATGTCAGGAATATATATAATGCATCAACCCTAAACTTTATCTCAGACCAGGCAACTGAATTTTAAATAAGTAAGAAAATGCTAATGTGAACATGGGCAGGAAGTTTTCAGAATAAAAGAGCATTAAACCTGTCATGTGCAGATAAGATATTTATTTGGGCCATCCTTACTTTTCTGGTAAGATTCTGACTAGATTAATTCACTTAATTTAGTCTATATGCAAAATATCTCAACAAAGAGTTTGTTATATCAGCCAAATGGAAAATGCTATCACTTAGCTGCAATGGGCTTATTACCATATTTTGCATTCTGACTTGGACTGTTTTTGAAAGTCAAAGGGTAGTTCAATGTTAGTATTTCACTTTGTAATCTGCAAACTCTTTCTCCAAGAACACTTTTTTTTCGAAAGGAAAGGACAATCACATCTTCAGCTAAGCAAATGAAAAGGTGCACAATTGATAACTCACAACCCATTAATAACAGTGTTCAGATTTTACTTAAACATCCATAGTCCTTGCAGAACAAAAATGAATTTGAGCTCATGTTATGTAGATAGTATTTTTACTGCTGATTTGATTTGCTAATTAGACAGCATTTTGCTGTATTAGATTTGCTATTATCTAACATCATGTTATGTATTGCCAGTATCTACAGATATAGATTCGCACAAAGGGGCATTTGCTGTTAAGTTGATCGCTTATTTTGGTTTGAACGCAGACTAAGAAGATGGGCTGAAGAACTTATCATTGGGAAATCATTGAGAGGTACAGATCATCCAACTGAATGTAAACACATAGCTGAAATTGTCTTAAAAATGGAGAAAATGTGTTTTCTGTTTTTTTAATTTTATACTCGCGTGGCCAATGGTCAGATGACAAACTGCAGGAAGAATGTTTTCTCAATGACGGGGTTTCAGATACAAAAAGAGGTTAGACAAACCTGGATAGACACAAAATGCTGGAGAAACTCAGCATCTCTGGAGAAAATTAAGAGGTGACATTTCAGGTTGGTTCTTCTTCCAACTGATAGAGCTATATACACACAAAGTGCTGGAGTAACTCAATGGGTCAGGCATCATCTCTGGAGAAAATGGATGAGTGATGTTTTGGGTTGGAACTCTACTTAGGTCACCTGACCTTGCCACAGATGCTGCCTGTCCCACTGAGTTACTCCAGTATTTTGTGTTTATCTTTGGTTCTTTTATATTACATTTGGACAAACCAGGATTGCTTTCTCCAGAACACTGGAGGTTGAGGGGAGACCGATGGATTATGAGAAGCATAAATAAGGTAGACAGTCAGCACTTTTTTCTTCCCAGGGTGAAAATGTTAAAGGCAAGAGAGCATAACTTTAAGACGTAAGGGGCAAAATTTATAGGAGACGCGCAGGACATGTTTTCTATGGAGAGGGTAGTGGTTGCATGGAATACATTGCCAAGGGTGTGGAGGAGGCAGATGTAATGGTAGTGTTTAAGAGGCTTTTAGATAGGCACTTGGGTATGCAAGGAATGGGTAGGCAGATGAGATTAGTTTAACGGCATCATATTTGGCACGGACATTGTTGGCTGTAGGGCCTGATCCTGTTCTATATTCTATGTTAAGGCTTTAAGAATGTAGGAAATGAGGTTGAAAATAAATTTTAAAGCAGGGGGACACCAGTGTTTTAGAATACATCAGACCTCTAGTTGAATGGAGCTTGACTCCAAATGAACTCTTGCCAAAGGTTGCTTGCCGACGCTGTATAAAGTGCAGACATCCACATGATTTGTTTCTCCACTTTTCATTCAATGTCCCCTTGGGAAGGAAGAGGGTGGTTACATTGCATAGCCGAGGAAAGCTAAATACAGTCGTAGATGTGGTGTATTATTCACCAATATAAAATCCAGTGAAGCAGAAACATACTTAATAATTACTTTGTCAATCTTCATTTAAAAGAAGCTTCTGTAACTACAGTACATGGATGACTTGCTGTGTTTGTGTGCAGGCATTAACAACTTTTTGAGATTTGATACAGTAAAGTACACTCACAATTCTTATCTGTAGACAGCTATTGGCTATTTTTTCACTTATTTAGTTGTTCACATATACCCTGTATTTATTGTAATCACTGTTTTGTAATGCACCCACCAAAATTTCCCTCTAGGATATGATCCGCATCCTTCCATAAAGATTCCTGTTTTGTTTCAAGAAATGGATAGGAACAGATACGGTAGGCGGCGAGGCTCTGGCCAGCAGCGGCCTCTGCAGCCTGTCCGCGTTTTTATTATTTTTTGTCTGTGTTTTTATGTAGTTTTTGTTATTTTATGTTGGGGTGTGTGTGTGGGGGGATGGGGGAGGGGTGGGAGGGGGGGGGAAACTTTTGAATCTCTCCCTGCACTGGAGACCCGACCTTTTCTCGTCGGGTCTCAGGTGTCGTTGAGGCCGCAACGAGGAGCGGCCTCCAACGGGAAGAAGCCGGGGACTCTGGTGCCGACTCACCGTTGCCGTCGCGGAGCTGGCCGAGACCGGAGCGGGTGGAGCGGTGGAGGAGCGCTGCTGCTGCTGCTGCTGCTGCTGCTGCTGCTGCTGCTGCTGCTGCTGCTGCTGCCGATGCCGCTGCTGCTGCTGATGCGAAGGCTGCTACTGCGGGTCTGCGGACGGCGGCACCGGGAGCCCGCGGATCCCTGGAGGGAGACCGCTTTTCGGGGCTCCTGCAACGGCGAATTCTCCCGCCCGTGTTGCGGGGTTGAAGAGCTCCTGGAGCGGGGCCTGACACCACTGCCCCGCGCGGCTGGAATGGCCGCGGGACTTTGCGAGCGCACACCGGGGGCTCCAACACCAAGACCCGGTGTGCGACCTCGCACCACCCGGCGTGGCTTTAATGGCCGCGGGACAATCGCCATCGCCAGCCGGGGGCTTTGACTTTGACTCTGACATCGGGGGGGGGTGGGGAGAGTGCAGTGGAGAGATAAGTTTTTTTGGCCTTCCATCACAGCTATGTGATGGATGTTTATGTAAAATGTAATTATGTTGTGTCTGGGGTCTATTTGTGTGTAATGTATGGCTGCAGAAACGGCATTTCGTTTGGACCTCCAGGGGTCCAAATGACAATTAAATTGACTCTTGACTCTTGTCTCTTGACTCTTGAAAGGTTTACGGGCATATGGGCCTGAGCTACAGGGAAGAGATTGGGCAGACTTGATTCCTTGGAGTGCAGGAGGCTGAAGGGTGATCTTATAGAGGGGACTAAGATAATGAGGGGAATAGATAGGTGTATGCACAGTCTTTTAATCAGAGTAGGTAAATCAAGAACCAAGAATCAAGTACAGGGTGAGAGGAGAAAGATTTAATAGGAACCTGAGGGGCAACATTTTTACACAGAGGTTGGTGAGTATATAGAACGAGCTGCCAGAGGAGGTAGTTGAGGCAGGTAATATAACACTGCTTAAAAGACATTTGGACAGGTACATGAAGGGCAAAGGTTTAGAAGGATATGGGCCAAATGCGGGCAGTTGTGTCTTGCATAGAAGTGGTATCTTGGTTGGCATGGGTAGGTTGGGCCGAAAGGCCTGTTTCCATGCTGTATGACTATCAATAACTCTAAATGTCACAGTTATTTATTGATTGTTATGCAATGGTAAATATATTTCTTTAATAACCAATGCGTTGAGAATTAGAAAATCAAATGACTCAATTTCAAAGCAACATAGGTTCTGCAGGAGGTCTAAATATTGAGTAAAGCTTTGGGATTTTCAAATTGAACTAGACCTGGATGGAAGTCCTAAATATGCTATCAGTTTCATTGTGCAATGGCAGCAAACACTGAAGGTTTCACCATCATCGTAACAACAGAGTCCAGGCAATGTTTTTTTTAAATGCCTGACTGTCACGACTACTTCAGAAGTCGGCATGAAAAGACTTGGCATTTTATCCTCCAATAGCTATCATAAATGAGGTCAGGATCCCACGTTGAGATTTCAATTGCACACAGGTGCACACAGGAAGAGAAACAGATCTTGCATCAAATGAAATAGGAACCGAGAAAGTAATGAAAAATGGATCTGAAGAATCCACAGATGATCGAAGATAGTGCCCAACCCAGACAACTCTGTGTGTGCGGGTCACAGAAGTGGATCTGCAATCACGCAATACAATCGCTCCACTCTTTTAAATCTCCAGCAACTCTGGCAGCAACATTTCTTACTTTCTGTACACTGTAGATGGCTCCATTGTAATCATGTATAGTCTTTCCACTGACTGGTTAGCATGCAGCAAAAAGCTTTTCACTGTACCTCGGTACAGGTGACAATAAACTAAACTCACTGATCATCAGAAAATAAGTGAGAAAGTTAAGCGATGCGGGATCCATCTTTGTAAGATGGACCATTCCCTGCTGAACTGTGGTAGCAGTAACGTGTATTTAATTGAAGCAGGCTAGAAAGGACTAAGAGAATAAATAAAATGGTACAACCTCCATTATTGGTGAAACATTTGAATTTATGTATACTGCGCTGAGTCTCAAAAGGTGTTTTATTATTGATTAACAGCATTTAAATTTTTTTTTTAGATTTTGTGGCTGCGATCATGTTAAGCATCTTAAATGAAATGTTAACTGTGTTGTCCTCACAGATGTGGACAATAAATAGCTCATGAAATGGAGTTCTAACTTTCTCATGATAGACACAAAAAGCTGAGTTACTCCAGCTTTTTGTGTCTATCTTCGGTTGTAACCAGCGACTGTAGTTCCTTCCGACACATTTCATCAAACTTTCTCATGGCAGATTCCTTTGGTTTGAACCCAGGTGGTTGACAGGGACATCTTCCAAATGGTGACTGGTTCATTCCTCAAATTCACAACAGTGGCTGCTATGCTAACAGTAGGCCTATGAATTAGGTTTCCTGCCATGTCACCCAACTGCTGTGAAATTAGACTGAGAAAAACTGACATAATACAGTGTATTGAGCAAAAATTACAATGTGCTGGAGTAACTCAGTGAGCCAGGCAGCATCTCTGGAGAACATTAAAAGGCGATGTTTCAGATCAAGACCCTTCTTAGTTTAGTTTAGAGATACAGTATGGAAACAGGCCCATCGGCCCACCGAGTCCACCCAACCAGCAATCCTCACACATTAACACTATTCTATACACACTAGGGACAATTTACACTTATACCAAGCCAACTAACCTACAAACCTGTACGTTTTTGGAGTGTGGGAAGAATCTGAAGATCTCGGAAAAAACCCCCATGGGAGAACGTACAAACTCCTTACAGACAGCACCTGTAGTCGGGATCGAACCTGGATCTCAGCCACTGCAAACGCTGTAAGGCAGCAACTCTACCGCTGCGTCTGGATTGTAGTAGTGGGGAGAAAACTGGAAGAGAGTTGGGGATGGGGCAAAGCTCGGCAAATGTTAGGTGGATACAGATGAGGGGGGTTGAATGGCAGATGGGCGGTCAAAGACCAGAGATGAAAATTGATGGTCAAAGAACAGAGATGAAAATTGATGGTAGATGAGGTGAGAAGAGGTATGAAATGTGAGGCCAGAGGGAGGGATGTAGGTGGAACATGGGATGCAGGCAGCAACATCTGGAGAATGTGGATAGGTGATGTTTCGGGTCGAGATCCTTCTTCTGAAGAAGAGGTCTGAATGTTAGATGGTTTGTCTCTTACAAGACTCCCACCTATTATTAACATTGGATTTGGCTGGTTTATTATGTGAATGCTTGTACTACATTTACTCTTCCCAGTCAGGTGGAGGTTGATGGCAAAAGTGGTTTCTCAGGGTTTGCACGAAGGGACAAGAAAGATCAAGAGGTAGAGTGTACTGGTGAAAGAGGAAACCCATTCACTTGGGTGATTTGGTTGATTGGAGGTTGGAGCTGGAATGAGAGGGAAGTAAAATAATGGATGTTATAAAAACATTCAACCACCCCCCAATTGCTCTTTCTTTCAGTAAAGTTAGCATATAGTTGTGGAATCACTTTCTACCAAAGTACTGTACAATCAAAAGTTAAGATGTAATTGCTGTGTCAGAGAATTAACTGAATCTCCCTTTATATTCACCCATTCAGCACAACATAAAACTGATCGATAAATTGATTGAACTTTGTTGACTAAGAGTTTTACTGATGAGTGATTGGAGAATTGCATCTCATGGTTTAATCTGTTTCTGTACTTCTCATCAACAATTGCAATATTAATAACATAAGTGTATTAGAGTCAGGAAGCTATAGTGCAGCTTTATAGAAATTTGGCAAAACCACATTTGGAGTTTTGCCTGCAGTTCTGGTCACCCCATTACAGGAAGGATGCGTAGGCTTTGGAAAGGGTCTAGAGGAGATGTACCAGAAAGATGCCTGAATTAGCGGGTATTAACTACAGGGAGAGGTTGGAAAGACTTGATTGTTTTCTCTGGCATGCCCGAGCCTGTGGGGTGATTTGATAGAAGTGTATTAAAATTATTAGAGGCATAGATAGGGTAGACAGTCAGAACCTTTTCCCTGGGTAACAAGGACATAGCTTTAAGGCAAGAGGGGCAAAATTGAAAGGAGATTTGTGGGGTAAGTTTTTACACAGAGGGTGGTAAATACCTGGTGTATTCTCATGGTGGTTGAAGCAAATCGAATAGTGGCATTTAAGAGACTATTGGATAGGCAAATGGATATGCAGGGAATGGAGGGATATGGATTATGTGCAGGCAGATAGGAATTGGTCTTAGCATCATGTTTGGTAAAGACATTGTGGGCTGAAGGGCCTGTTCTTGTGCTGTACTGTTCTAGTCACTATGTTCCATGTTCCATGTTTTATTTCTATATTCTATGTTATAAACAAAGAAAAAGCATTGAGTGGAGTTACAAACCAAAGCTCCAACCTACAAAGTTAAAAGCTATTTTTCCCCCATTTCCTTTCCTCCTCTCTTGAGAACATGGGCTTGTGATGGAGATTGTAGAGCAGACATGGTGACCTGCCACTATCTGCACAAGCAGACATTTTCCAAGTATTAAATTTCCTGTTCCTAAAGAGGGACTCGGCACAATTCTGCTCTTGATGCATTCTGCCAACTTCAGGCAAGGTGATTGCTGGACAGGATGCTATTTAGATGCTATCAAATTCTGAACAGTCAGTATGTGCTGATCAGGAGACTTCCTTTCAAATATGTCCTTCATACATCTTTGCTAAGAAACAAAATTTAGCAATGTGTGTTTCAGTGAGCCCTGGATCAAATCAGGCAATCTACTGCAGTTAACATTAAACAAAGCATAATAATCTCCTGTAATGTCTAGTTTAGGATTTTGAATCTTGTTTTACCTTTTGGGGTTGCACATTGATTCTTCTATTAGAGCTGCTGCTTCACAGACCCTATATCTCTGGTGCAGTTCTATCCCCCCGTGCTGTCTCGGTGGAGTTTGCACTTTTTCTCTGTGACTGTTTTTTTTCGTTTATTATTGTATTACAACCCATCGGTTTTAACATTAAATCCTCTAATTTCAGTTTACCCCTGCACGCTCACCTTCCGCCTCTCCCCCCCCCCCCGAGTCATCCTACTGTTCGAATCCCTGTATCCCTTTGTTATCACCTCTTCCTCATCCAACAATGGCCCATTGTGGGCTCCACCCTTCCTTGGTCATCTGTTGCTGGTCCTAACTTGTTCTGGCCTTTTCCTACCTCCCCCCCCCAATCCCCACGACCCCTGCACCCCAACCCCCCCCCCCCCCCCCCCCCCCCCCCCCCCGACCCTCGACTTTCAGTCTGAAAAAGGTTTCCAAACCAAAATGTTGCCTGTTCCTTTTCTCCGAAGGAGCTTCCTGACCCGCTGAGTTGCTCCAGCACTTTATTTCTATTTTCCATTATGTACTCTGGATTATCCCACATCCCAAAGATGTGTGTTTTGCTAGGCTAATATTTTACTGTAGATTGTCCCTCATGCATAGATGAGGGGTAGAATTTGAAGAAAGTCGATGGGAATGTGTTTGAAGAATAAAATTTGGCTGGTAGAGTTATGCAGCTAGTAGATTTGCTGCCTCACAGAATCAGGGACCCATGTTTGATCCTGACCTCGGGTGCTGTCTGTGTGGAGTTTGCATGTTCTCCCTGTGACCATGTGGGTTTCCTCCTGGTACTCCAATTTTCTCCCACATCTCAAAGACGTGGGGATTTGTAGATTATTGGCATCTGTGAATCACATTTAGTGTGTGGGGAATGGATTGGAAAGTGGGATAACATAGAATGAATGTGAATTGGCGATCGAAGGTTGGCCAGATTGACATGGACTAGGTGGGGTGAATGGCCAGTTGCTGTGCTTCACATCTGTACGAGGCTCAAGTGGCATTGTGGTTGATACTTCCCTCTGGTAACTCAGTCTGATTACTTCAGTATAGTGCAGTAGAATTCCACAGACCACTGCTTTCCACCTGTAATTTTCCGTCTTACGAGAACATCAAAGTGCAAGTTATACATGTCTCCACAGGGAAGAAATCAAATAAGAAACCAATAACCCTCACTCCTCTAACCATTTTATAAGCTTGTCAACGGCCAGACCAGCAAGGCTTCAAAAAGAAAAAGGCAAAGAGCAGGGAGAGAACCGAAAGAGAATTTGCTGCTGTTCCTCCATTTTAGGATAAATCACGAGAACATACAAGAAGAAAGATTGGCATTGAGAGTAAAATGATTACTACATTTAAAATACTGCTGACCCCCGCTCTAAAAAGGATAACACATTGCTGATCTAAAATATTCTGCTTCATTAAGTCCACATTCCTCTCGGCTAACTTGCAAAACAAAACTAAACGGCATAGTAGAAGTTTACTTAAATGCAGAGATGAAACAGTGAATAGCTGCATATTAATTTTTCAGTACAATAGCTAGTTCAGTGAAAGCTAAGGTTAGCGGAGTGGCTTCGCTGTTTTAAGAAAAATAATCTCTTGTTATCTTAGCTTAACCTTGGAGCACCCGATTATTCAGATGAAAAGAATTTCCTCATTTATTGATTTATGCAATAAATTTTAATATACTCTAATCCCCGATGAGGATGCTGCATAAACTCATTTCTAATTAATTTTAGTGCAGCGATGTTTAAACATTAAGGTGGCGATGCCTCAGATTTGAAGGATTTTTCCTTTCCTACCTGGTTTATGGGTCAGGTGCATTGACAGACATAATGACAAGTCTATCGCTAGTGTCACAGAAGAGGCAGCTGCCTGGGAAACTGGGTCAGGCTGCAGATAATGAGAAAGTGTACCTTCAGTTCCTTAACTCCTTGCACGTACAAAATGTCAGCATTGATCAAGTGTGTTGCTCAGATCTTGGAGTCCTTTCACTTCAAGCTTTGGCATATTGTTAACTAAGGAATTGCTAGCTAAGCAGAGTTAACACCAACCGATGTGCTATAGAACGATTATTCACTTAGAGAAAGGAGCGCCAGTACTGTACGTTGCTGAGGAAAAGGGTGGGAAAAGTAGGTGTGACCTTCTTAGACTTTCAGCTGGATGCCATCTTGCATCTGACATTCAGTTTACAGACGCTTTCAATTTATCTTTTCACTCCTGCCCTGTGTTTTTACGTAGTACAATTGGATTGGGGTGGTGTGGATTTAGTTTAGTTTAGTTTAGAGATACAGCGCGGAAACTGGCCCTTCGGCCTGCCAGTGATTCCTGTACATTGGCACTATCCTACACACTAGGGACAATTTTACAGAAGCCAACTAACTACAAACCTGTATGCCTTTAGAGTGTGGGAGGAAACCGGAGCACCCAGGAAATCTTATGCATCCTAGATGTAAGAGACTGGGTCTGGCTGTATGAAAAACAACCCACTATCCTAAACTATCCGCTCACCAATGAGCTTGTCAATTCCAAAATACACCTCTAGTCCTCTGGAGCAGAACATCCCAAGACTGAAATTGATATAATTTTGAAAAATGACAGGAATCGAGGGGAGTAGCAATGCAGTGGGAAAGTAGAGTTTACACGCCACCAGATTCAAGAAACAGCTGCTATCCTCTGTAATTAAGTTTCTGAACAGTACTTCAAAAAGCCAAGGTACTATCCAATTCACCTCTACCCAATTGCAGACATTGGATTGTGTCTATTTAACTGATGCACCACAATGCTGAGAACTATATTCTGCACTCCACATCTTCCTAATTGCTCCACCTATCATAGTGGAGTGTGACTTGATTGTATTTATGTATAGCATTATCTGATCTGATCGGATAGCATGCAAAACTAAGCATTACACCGCACGTTGGTACACTTAACAATAATAAACCTAAGCCTAAATCCCTCAGCCTCCTGCGCTCCAAGGAATCATTTTTGGCGTGGCAATGTGCAACTGAGTTAACTTACAAACCTGTACATCTTTAGAGTGTGGGAAAAAACCCACATGGATACAGGGAGAAATTACAAATGCTGTACACACAGCACCTGCGGTCAGGATTGTCAATTAAAGCACATGGCATGGGGGGTTCAGTATTGATGTGGATAGAGAACTGGCTGGCAAACAGGAAGCAAAGAGTAGGAGTAAACGGGTCCTTTTCACAATGGCAGGCAGTGACTAGTGGGGTACCGCAAGGCTCAGTACTGGGACCCCAGCTATTTACAATATATATTAATGATCTGGATGAGGGAATTGAAGGCAATATCTCCAAGTTTGCGGATGACACTAAGCTGGGGGGGCAGTGTTAGGTGTGAGGAGGATGCTAGGAGACTGCAAGGTGACTTGGATAGGCTGGGTGAGTGGGCAAATGTTTGGCAGATGCAGTTTAATGTGGATAAATGTGAGGTTATCCATTTTGGTGGCAAAAACGGGAAAGCAGATTATTATCTAAACGGTGGCCGATTGGGAAAGGGGGAGATGCAGCGAGACCTGGGTGTCATGGTACACCAGTCATTGAAGGTAGGCATGCAGGTGCAGCAGGCAGTAAAGAAAGCGAATGGCATGTTGGCTTTCATAGCAAGAGGATATGAGTATAGGAGCAGGGAGGTTCTACTGCAGTTGTATAGGGTCTTGGTGAGACCACACCTGGAGTATTGCGTGCAGTTTTGGTCTCCAAATCTGAGGAAGGACATTATTGCCATAGAGGGAGTGCAGAGAAGGTTCACCAGACTGATTCCTGGGATGTCAGGACTGTCTTATGAAGAAAGACTGGATAGACTTGGTTTATACTCTCTAGAGTTTAGGAGATTGAGAGGGGATCTTATAGAAACTTACAAAATTCTTAAGGGGTTGGACAGGCTAGATGCAGGAAGATTGTTTCCGATGTTGGGGAAGTCCAGGACAAGGGGTCACAGCTTAAGGATAAGGGGGAAATCCTTTAAAACCGAGATGAGGAGAACTTTTTTCACACAGAGAGTGGTGAATCTCTGGAACTCTCTGCCACAGAGGGTAGTTGAGGCCAGTTGATTGGCTATATTTAAGAGGGAGTTAGATGTGGCCCTTGTGGCCAAGGGGATCAGAGGGTATGGAGAAAAGGCAGGTACGGGATACTGAGTTGGATGATCAGCCATGATCATATTAAATGGCGGTGCAGGCTCGAAGGGCCGAATGGCCTACTCCTGCACCTAATTTCTATGTTTCTATGTTTCTATGACCCTGGGTATCTGGGCACTGTAAGGCAGCAGCACCATGGCTGCTCCACCACACCAAATGGTACAAATGGTAAGCAAGAGAAAGTTATCCAATGTTGGATCTCTTATAGAGCGAGACATATTGGATCCGAGGAGGATGCTTCTATTGACCTAAGTATCATGAATAAAGAGGCACAATCTCAGGATATGTGGGAACATATTTAGGATTGAGACAAGGAGAAATTTCTTCACTCAGAGATGGCAAACCGGTGGAATTTGCTACCCTGGAGAGCAGTAAGAGCCAATTGGCTGAATATACTTAAGCAGGAGATGGAATCATGGCTAAATGCAAAGATAGTAAACAGAATGGGAATATTTATTGAGATAAACGATCAGATGGAATGGTGGTAGACACAAAATGCTGGTGGAGCAGGCTCAGAAGGGAAAGTAGCAGTAGTGTTGCTGCCTTACAGCACTTGCAGCGCTGGAAACCCGGGTTCGATCCTGACTACGGGTGCTGTCCGTACGGAGTTTGTACGTTCTTCCCGTGACCTGCGTGGGTTTTCTCCGAGATCTTCGGTTTCCTCACACACTCCAAAGACGTACAGGTTTGTAGGTTCATTGGCTTGGTATAACTGTAAATCGTCCCTAGTTTGTGAAGGATGGTGCTAATGTGTGGGGATCGCTGGTCGGCGTGGATCCGGTGGGCTGAAGGGCCAGTTTCTGAACTGTACCCCAAAACTAAACTAAAAAACGAAACTACACTAAATGCTTTATAGACTTATTTGCCAGTAATCCTGTTATCCCTCACATGGTCATCAACATCTCTTTGATCTTCTGCCATCCATTACAGTATTTACAGTAGCCAATTAACCTAACAGCCAGCACAGCACATCTTTGGGATTTAGGAGGAAACCAGATCAGGTCCCAGAAACCCATGCAGTTACAGGATGAACATGCAAACTCCACACAGACAGCAATCAAGGTCAGGGAATAAAACAAATCACTGGAGCTATTACCTGGCTGCACTGTTTGCAATTGCCACCACTTGTTAATCACATAATGTACCACCAGATTATCTCACATAGCAGCAGGCTATACACAGGTACATTGAAAGCTTATTTCTGCAGGAGTGAGGCATGGATGGGGCAGGCAACTCCAGATTGAATGAATACACCAGGATTGGTATCTGTAATGTAAGGGTTAAACAGACTATGTCATCTAAAATGTAGTTGTCAGCTAAATTAGCAGCACCACTTTTCAAACCCTGTTTAGGAAAACAAGTAGATGTTTTCGAAGAATGCTGAGGCTAACTCGAAGGGACCAGAAAATCATGAGGCCACCTGCAAGGTCACTAAGATAATCTCTGCCTTCCTTGAGACATCCTAGACTATCTCGGCGTCTGATAGGACACATCACTCACGCCATTATGATACCAAGGGGGATTGCTAGTTTTGACACACAGTCATCTGTCGTTCTTGGAGATTATTATATTAGTCCATCCTTCCAACACTAGAGGCGATTTTCACCAGAGGGGCAGAGATTGAAGAGATCTTCACCCAGAGTGAGGGAGAGACAGGAAGTGCTTGGACCGTGTTGTGTGCCAGTGGCAGGCAGTGCAAACAGGAGACTCAAATTCACAGAGGGGCGTGAGACCTGTTATTTTGTGTTGTGTTACTTATTGATCGTCTTTCTATATTTTACTTGTATTTTGCTTTAATAAATAGTTATTTTGCTCTTCAGAATGCTACCTCCATTCATTGATCCAAATCCTTGAATCCTGCAAATATTTCATTATCCCGATGTGACTTTCATGTTGCTTGGCACCATTGTTTATGTCTGGTGTCTGATATAATTCACACGGCAAATACACAGATGAAAATCATAGGCTTTACAATATTAATACCCAGTCTGTGCTTTCTTGGAGATATAATATATATCTTTACAAATGCCATGTTCTATGTCTTGTATGTGGAAACAAGATTGATGTCCATTCTGCTTTTTTTTTTTAACCCTTAACAAAATGAAGAAAAATGTGTTTCCCTACAATAAAATCCCTATAATAAAAGGAAAATAAATAAATAATTTTTGTCCTAATGTGCAGATCAAGGATCAAACGCAAAGCAAAAGTGATTATAGTGATTTTGCCCATTCATCTATAGTAAACTTTTTATTTTAATTGATAAGGTGATATATTTTTTTTTAAAAACATAAGGGTCGATTGGAACAGTAATTTGTCAGAAAACTATTTGAATTGACACACACAACAACCAAAACGACCGAGGCAGAAGGAAACAATGAAAGCAGGCATCCTTTTGTCTTCTTTATTGACATCAGTTGCTGTATGTCCCCTCTAGTGAGCACAATGGCCAATTTGATATTTGCGTGCAATTATAAATGTCCATTGATTTTAACACAAACAATAAAACACATCGCTTTTTCAAAGAACGAGACAAATTGAATCCTATCTCAAAGTAACACTTTACTACAGGTAATTAATAACAAAATGCTCCTGCACCTTTTCCCATGCGTTATTTAACACCTTTCCCACATTTATGAATGAAGTCAGGAAAATCAGAGAAGATTATGTACCATCATGTCTAATTGTACTATTATCAATCAATAAACCATTTTTTCTTAAAAAGTGCAACTTTAAAGATTGAGTTAATTTCAGTATTCTAAGTAGCAGTCAGTAGATCAAGAAAACTGATTCTTTTCTGGTATTTATTAAAATAAACTACGAGCTATAAAGAAATATTTTAAAGGAAATACCGCTAGGGATCACAAAGCCCTTTCACTCTGAAATGACCTTTTGTTATTTTTGTATAGTTATCATTTCTTATGTAATTGCTATTCACAATCATGATGCCATTTTCAAACACAGTAGGAGCTTAACATCGTTTATTCACATCATTATTCTTTCCAGCTTTGTAACATTTGCCAGTTATACTCCTACTTCATGTCATTAACCATTCAAGTTCTCTTCCCTGTATCTGTAACCTCTAGACAAACACAGCATTTCCGGCGTCCCTCCTATTGTTTTTCCTCTTTTCTAAATTTGAGGTCATCCAAAATTCTGTTGTCCTACTAAACAAATTCTTATTAACAAATCCTAATCATCAGCCAGTTTAGAGAAACAAGGAACTGCAGATGCTGGTTTTCACAAAGGGACACAAAGTGGTGGAGTAACTCAGCAGGCCAAGCAATTTCTCGAGAGAGAACATGGACAGGTGATATTTCGGGTTGGGACCCTTCTTCAGACTTCAATTCTTCCTCATGTGCCCCATGTTAAACACATAATTTTAAAAGGTCTAATGCTAGTTTTCAAATCCTGCCATTGTCTCACCCCTGGTAGACAAACGTGCTAGAGAAACTCAGCGAGTGTGGCAGCATCTATGGAGCAAAGGAAATAGGCAACGTTTCAGGCCAAAACCCACCCTTTCATATTTCTGCAATCTCCTCTAGTGCTATGATCTTTGGGGATATCCGTAGTTTTCTAACTTTTGGTGTTTTGATCATCCCAAATTATTTCATTCTGTGTTGGCTGTTGTTCCTTCAGTTTCCACAGTATCACAGTTACCTTCATCCTTCCCGTCCCAAACCTACAGACCTAGTCTGAAGAAAGGTCTCGACCCAAAACATTACCTATCCATGTTCCATGGGTTGCTGCCTTATCTGCTGAGCTACTCCAGCAGGTCAACTGCTGAGATAGCTTGGCAAGTCGAGTCAAGAAAGTCATGATGTAGCTTTATTCAACTTTGGTTGGGCAACACTGAGAGTATTGCTTGCACTTCGGGTTGCCCCATTACAGCAAAGATATGGAGGTTTTGGAGAGGGTGTAGAGGAGGTTTACCAGAATGCTGCCTGGATTAGAGGTTTTAACTACAGAGAACGATTGGATATATTTGGATTGTTTTCTCTGGAACATCAGAGGTTGAGGGGAGATTTGATAGTAACAGACACCATTAAATCTTTATCTCCAGTTTCCTCCCACACTCCAAAGACGTACAGGTTTGTAGGTTAATTGGGTTGGTATATTTGTAAATTGTCCCTACTGTGTGTTGGATAGTGTTAGTGTGCGGGGATCGCTGTTCAGCGTGGATTCGGTGTGCCAAAGGGCCTGTTTCCATGCTGTATCTCTAAACTAAACTAAACTAAACTAAACTAAACTAAACTAAACTAAACTAAACTAAACTAAACTAAACTAAACTAACTAAACTATGAAAGGCATAGATAGGGTAAACAGTCAGAATCTTTCCGTTTTCACAGTGGAAATGTCCAGCACTAGAGAGCACAGTAGTAAGGCGAGAGGGGGAGAGTTTCATGGAGATGTGTGGGGCAAGTTTTTTACACAGAGAGTAGTGGGGACCTGGAACACATTGCTAGGTGTGGTTGTGCTGACAGATGCGATAGTGGCATTTAAGAGGCTTTTAGATAGGCACATGGAAGTGCTGGGAATAGAAGGATTATACATCATGTAAAGCTAGATGAGTTCAGTTTAACTTACCATCATGTTTGGCACAAACATTGTGGGCCAAATGACCCATTTCTTTGCTTACTGTTCCATGATCTATGTTCTAAGAGTGTTTTATTGTCATATATACTGAAGCAAAACATTGAAATTCTTACTTGCAGCAGCACAACAGTTGATGTTTACAGTTGTAGGGGTAGAATCAGGTAATTTGGCCCATCAAGTCTACTCTGCCATTCAATCATGGCTGATCTATCTTTTCCTCAGGCCCATTCTCCTGCCTTCTCCCCATAACCTCTGATACCCACACTAATCAAGAATCTGTCAATCTTCCTCCTCAAAAATATCCATTGACTTGACCTCCACAACCGTCTGTGGGAATTAATTCCACAGATTCACCACCTTCTGACTAACAGGTTTACAGTACTCCACAGATAATATAATATACAAACATTAAAGTAGTTCAATAAATTAAATATATATATATATATTGCAAAAAAACAAAACAAAGCCCAAAGTCCCTGATGCAACCAAGGTGGTACATAGTTTGGACATTAGTTGGAGTTTGTCGTGTTTAATACCATGATGATTTTTTGGGAAGGAGCTGTTTCCTGAACCATGAATATCTGTTTCATAATGCTTCAAGGAAGCTGCTAAATAAAAATAAGTTTTGGCTCGGAGAGAAAACATTCTATGTTCAGGATGAGAGGATTCTACAGACGTCCAAGGTCATTCTACTTGGCAGTGTGTAAAGAAAACAAACCATTACCTCAATAGCTTAACTTGGAGGAGAAAATTAATTTCCATTTCAGAAATAAAGGATTGTTTAAGGGTGATTGTTTTGAAAAAAAAGTATTTTTATATTGTTCATTAATCAAAACTGTTTGGAGTATAAATCTTGGATATGTACTTCTGTCCAGGGTTCTGAAGTTCACATATTTACATTAGTAATGTTATAGATAATCTAGGTGATCCAAGCATATCCTCACCAGATATCCCAGCAGGCCAGCTAGGAATTGCTATTGATTTTAATGTTTTGTCTAAATTAGATGGAATAATCTCGTTGGTCAGAAGTAGATTGAGCTTCCCACTCTACCTTAGTTGTTATGTGTCCCTTCTGGAATTCTAGCATCGTACGGCAAGCACATGCACAAAGCCGGTAGAGCTGCGGCTTCTCAGCACCGGAGATCCGGGTTCAATCCTGACCTCGGATGCTCTCTGTGTGGAGTTTGCACGTTATCCCTGTGACCCTGTGGGTTTCCTCACACGCGAGCACATCGGCATCCCTGCCGGCCAGTAACGTTATGATGCGCGCGTGCACAGTAGATTGGATATATCGTTTTATCGGAGGACGGTGTGACTGGCGTGTGACTCGGCTGGGACAGTTTGTTAGGCTGCAGCCATTTTATGTAAGTTAAACATTGTCAGGTCCTGGATATTTCCCGCTTTTCTGCCTTCTGAAAAGCCTCTCCACCTCCTTTATTTGTATTGCTGATGAAGTGATGTTGTTCAGCAAGGAGGGTGTGGGTAATTTGGTGTGAAGTGGTGATTGGAGGGGGTGGGTGTAGAAGAGTCCAGTCTTTGCAGACTGTGGTCAGGCAGTGAGTGGGTGTGAAGTGTTGGTTGGGGTGGGAAATAGTCCAGTCTTTTCATACTGCAGTCTTGCCTTAAGTAGATGTGATGTGGTGAATGGGAAGGAGAGGGCGCAGGGTTCATTCTTTGTAGACTGGGGTCTGGTTGGTTGGGGACGGGGGAGGGGGGACCAGAGTTATGTTTCTGATTTTCAAACCTGCAGTAAAACTCATTCAGGTCGTTGGTCAGCTGACGATTGTCCAAAGAGCGGGGTGCTTTCCTCTAGTAGCTGTTAATTTCTTGCAAGCCCTTCTAACCTGAAGAAGAGTCACTAGCTGAGAACCTGCTCCTCAACTTCTCAGAGTACCTTTCCTTGGCAGCTCTGACACCTCTTCTCAGCTTGTACTTGGCCTGCCTGAAAGGTCTGCATCCCCGTTCCTGCAGGCCTCCTCTTTAGACCGTCGGAGCTGTCTGAGTTCTGCAGTGAACCAGGGCTTGTTGTTGTTGAACCATGTCCGGGTCTTAGTTGGAATGCAACTGTCCTCACAAAAGCTGACGTATGATGATACAGTGTCCGTATACTCGTTGAGGTTTGTGGTTGTTTCCCTGAACACATTCCAATCCGTGCAGTCAAAGCAGGATTGTAGGTTCTCAATGCCCTCGCTTGTCCACCTTTTCATTGTTCTGACCACAGGCTTAGCAGCTTTTAGTTTCTGCCTGTAGGTCGGAATAAGGTGAACTAGACAATGATCAGAGAGACCAGGCTGCATCACTAAACTTGACTAAACTACTCATGCCATCCAATTTCTCTGCCTGATGACTTGTACTGCAAAGTTTCACATGTAAGTACAAAATGAGTGAAATGTGGACCGAGATCACAGTTCTAAGTTTTGAATAATATAAGATATTTATATTTAATGTAGAAGCTGTCGCTGAAGCAGCTTATTGATAAATTACAATGGACTTGAAAAATGTAAAATGAGAAAAAATGTTTCCCTTAAATTGTTTTGGTATTAAACTGTCCTAGCTTGACAGACGAAACATTAATCAGAATTACACTCAGGATTCTCAATTCTCTTTAGTATTTAGTTTAATGCAGGATAATATATCAGAGAAAGACCAAAGTGTTTATACATATTTATATGTGAAATCTGAGTCATGTTCTTTCTAACTGAGCTAAATACCAGTTGTCTTCCATTAATCCCTTAAATCCAACATAAAGATTATGTTTCTTTGGTGCTATAACTTTTTTGATTTGTACTGTGACTACATAAAGCGCAGATCAACCTTTTGAAACAGCAAAAGACAGAGTTATTTTTGACCCCTTTACTGTCCAATTGCTTTTATTCTAACATATAATCAACAATGAATGTTCGTGAAACACATTCTAAAAAACCTTTCAGGAAATACAGGGATGTATGTTTACAGGAGGATGTTTAGAATTTGGAATTTTTTTTCTACTGATCTTTACCTTGATTCCATGACATGCCTTTGCTTGATATCATGTGCAACTCTTGTCTAACAAAATTTTATTGATAAATTGCTGGAGTAACTCTGCAGGTCAGGCAGCATCTGTGGAAAGAATGGCCTGACAGTCTTTCGAGTCCCAACCCGAAATGTTGTCTATCTACCTGCAGAGTTACTCCAGCACTTTGTGTTTTACTAAAGATTCCAGCTTCTGTTCTTTGTGTCCCAAATTTTTATTGATCGCAGTCTGATAAAAATTCCAATTGAATCAACATCCACAGCCCTTTGGAACAGACATAGAGGAAATTAATTTCACCATTTTTGGTGTGCTAAGCAAATTCTGCATGAAACATTTCCACGCTTTCATATTTTCCAGCAAAATATATTGAACTTTCCCAAAATCCAATTCAAAATAGCTTGAGAGCAGAATATACTCATGTGCTACTCTTCAGCTGTTAGGGAAGGGCACCAAGAGAACACTACCCAATGGCACAAGACAACAACAGAAGAGACTCTGACCACACTGGATGTTGCATGACAGAGGTCCAGCAGAACATTCAGTACCACCCCAGGAAGAGCCTGGCAGGAGATGGTTCCTTCTGCTCTCTCCATGGGTGACAATCCTTGTCCATTCATACAATGCAGAAATAAACTCCATGCCCCTGTAAGATATCATCAGAGGAACAGCACATCACTAAATATATAACAGTGAGTAATTCCAGTAAGTGGATCAGGGCTATAGTCTTTGATGATCAGTGCAAGTTGACCTCCGTTAAAGGGATTGATGAGTTATTTAGACTCAGCCAATTATTGGCATTCTGCGTTCGTGTTATGTGGACGAAATCACTTTGCTTGAAGGACGATAATGTACTTCGAAAAGAATCCCTAGAGTCCTTTAATGCCCTCCCCTCACCGCCCACCCCGCCCAAACCCTTGCTCTTGATGTGCCTCTATCTGCACCTTCTGCTTTCCCATTCTTGGGTACCAGCAGATCCTTCAGATTGTTAGTTGGTGCAGTATAGTGAACACAAAAATGAAATCAAAGGGATTTATAGGAGTCGCTGCCTCAAAACGGTAGCCAGCATTGTCAGAGACCCACACCACCCTGGCTACACACTCATTTCACTCCTGCCATCAGCAAGAAGATATAAGAGCCTGAAAACTAACGTCCAGGTTCAGGAAGAGCTTCTTCCATACAGCCATCAGGCTATTAAACACCACAACCTCCAAATAAGCTCTGGACTGCAGAGACTTTGGGGCATAGGTTTTGCTTTTGAACTAATATTTTTCTGTTTGCTGTATGTATATGTATATGTTTTAATATTGTTTATTTTATTGTTTACAGCGTACTATTTTTACATATTCTGTTGTGCTGCCGCAGTTAAGAATTTCATTATTCTGTTTGGGATATATGACAATAAAACACTCTTGACTTGATTATTAAAGTCTCTCAGTCTGCTGGGCATGAACTACATGAACTTATAACCACAGTTGACAAGTATCGGAATTTCACAGTGGCTAAAGGCTGGGAAAAGTACTTCCCATTAGATTTAGCACAATATATGGAATCTGTACCAGCTGTGAAGGTGCCCAATCAAGTCTGCTGATATGGATAGAAATTCTCCATAAATAATGGAAAAGTAATAAATAAATAATTGGAATGAACTGCAGATACTGATTTATACCAAAAGATAGACACA
This sequence comes from Leucoraja erinaceus, assembly GCF_028641065.1. Classification (NCBI taxonomy): domain Eukaryota; kingdom Metazoa; phylum Chordata; class Chondrichthyes; order Rajiformes; family Rajidae; genus Leucoraja; species Leucoraja erinaceus. The sequence continues at coordinate 11,422,477 of NC_073400.1, forward strand.
AAGTGCTAAAGAAACTCAGTGGGTCAGGCAGCATCTCCGGAGGAAAAGGATAGGTGACATTTCAGGTCGGGACCCTTCTTCAGACCACAGACAAAGAAGCATGATGTTCTGTGTAGGATGGAACTGCTGATGCTGGTTTACTCCGAAGATGGACACCAAATGCTGGAGTAACTCAGCGGGACAGGCGGCATCTCTGTATAGAAGGAATGGGTGACGTTTCAGGTCGAGAACATTCTTCAGACCTTGATTCTCTCCTAATTTTACCGAGGCTGCTCAGGTAAATTTGATAGTTGCTCTAATCTATGGTGTAAGTAGTGAAGTGGATATTGAACAAATAGTTATGACAACAGGTAGGATGTCTGATGCTGGAAAAATACTGGATGCATTAGCATGAATAATGCACAAAGTGTTTGGTTGAATTCCTCAATTTCACCTTGAAACAATCTCTTGAGCAATCTAGGCCGGATTAACTCTATTTGTGTGCAATTTGCACATAAAGAAAGGATGCTGTGTGATCCAATTTCTAAGCAGGAATTTTTGATTTCACTACACTTTGACGTGACTAAACTTTAAAGAAGCACTTCACTGGCTATAAAATACTTTGAGCCTTCTTATGGTTGTGAATGGCACTACATAAATCTGCCGAGTCTGTCTGCCTTGTGATAAACTGGTGCTGACTTCACTCCTTGATTCTCATTACTTGCCCCTTTGTTTAGAATGCCCCCATTTATATCACAGGTACTTTCTATAATAGACATGAATGGTCCAATTAGAAATAGATTCCTTCATTTCTCAATGTAGAAACAAAGAAATGCAGATGACGGTTAATACACAAAAGTGCTGGAGTAACTCAGCAGATCAGGCAGCATCTGAAGAAGGGTCTCGATCTGAAATGTAACCCGTTGAGTCTGAAGAATGGTCTCTACCTGAAGCGTCATCCTTCCATGTTCTCCAGAGATGCTGCCTGACCTGCTTAGAGCAGATTAGAGCAACGGAGCTGTGGCGTTCCGGCGGCAGCGGCGACCTGACCGCGGAGGATCGGCCACGGTGGACGACAGCGTCGGGAGCTAACAGGTCGCCTCGGAGCAGAGGGAGAACAAGGAGGGAAGAGACAAGGACTTTAAGATTTTTGCCTTCCATCACAGTGAGGAGGTGCCTGGTGAACTCACTGTGGTGGATGTTAAATTTGTGTTTATTGTGTGTTTTTGTCATTTTTATTATATGTATGACTGCAAGGCAACAAAATTTCGTTCAGACCGAAAGGTTTGAATAATAATAAAGGCTACTTTGACTTTGACTTTGACTTTGACTGAGATACTCCAGCACTTTGTGTCCTTCATTTCACAGATGCTCTGTTTGCTTATCGAGCCTGCAAGCACAAGTTTGAAGGAGCGAGATTGTATTGGTTTTCTAGTCTTCAGATCAAAAAAAATTGAACTTAAGAGAAATTTATACTTGAGGGGTTTCATGCACTACTTGCCTCAGGATGAAACCATAACATGCTTGGAACTAATCAAAAGTTAGCAATGTTTGTTCCAATAGATTTTTCAATGACCTCAACTAGTGTACAGCTTGTATCGATATTATCAAATCTGATAACATGCTTCCAGGGTTTGTAAGTCAGTGAATGACACGAAAACTGTGCAATTATGCTAGGGTTATCATTATAAAAGCTAATAACACGTCTAACCCTTTTGCAGGTTGTAGAGAGAGAACATTTCTGCTTACTCTATAGTTTATTTCCATGATTTGGTATAACGATTAGTGAAATAGATCACTATTAAAAGGGTTGGTCTAAATAATAGGATGATATAAGTAATGAATGAATCAGCTAAAGAGATCTGAAGAAGTGTCCCAACCAAAAACATCACCTTTCCATGTTCTCCAGGGATGTTATCTGACCCAAAACATCACCCATTCCTTCTCTTCAGAGATGCTGCCCGTCCCGCTGAGTTACTCCAACATTTTGTGTCTATCTTCAGTTAAAACCAACATCTGCAGTTTCTTCCTACACGTGTTACCTGACCCACTGAGTTACTCCAGCAATTTGTGTATTTTTTGGTAAACCAACATCTGCAGTTCCTTGTTTCTACAACTAAAGAGGTCAATGGATATGAGAAGAGTATTGTTTTATTTTGCCAAATAATATTTAAGCTTACCAGACTGTTTAAGGTTTGGTCAAATAAGACAACAATTATAATGAAACACCATTACAATCAAATAAAATGATAATCTGCGGATTGAAATAAAAAATATCCAGGTAGTCAAGTCAAGAGTGATTTATTGTCATATGGATTAGATCAGAAGGCTTTTCTTCTTTCTTCAGATTATTTATTCATGTTGATGTGTGCTCTTTTATACTTTCTCACACTGGATCAGTTAAGTGGAGGAACACTAGCTGACTTTGCTTTAACAGCTAAGCACCAAAGACCAACTATTAAACAGAGGAGGGGCAGGACATAGCCTGGCAAGCAATAGGTTGATGCAGGTGAGAGGGGGTTTGATGGGCAAATGGTAGATAAGGGCCAGATATGTAAAGACAGAAAGTATGAGACAAAAGGATTGAAGAGTTGCGAATTGTGAAGCTAGAGGAAGGAATGTACGTGGAAGGGAAGAGGGAGGGGAGGACCTATTTGCAGAGACCGCTGAGTCAGTCCAGCACTTTGTGTCCTTTTTTGTAAACCAGCGTCTGCAGTTTAGTTTAGTTTAGTTGAGAGATAAAGTGCAGAAACAGGACTGAGTCCACACTGAGTCCACACTGACCAGCGCTCCCCCCACATTAACACTACCATGCACACACTAAGGACAATTTTACATTTATATCAAGCCAATTAACATATAAACCTGTACGTCTTTGGAGTGTGGGAGGAAACTGAAGATCTCTGAGAAAACCCATGCAGGTAGGTCATGGGGAGAACGTACAACACTGTATGGCAGTAGCTCTACCACTGCGCCACTATACCGCCCACAGTTCCTTGTATCCAGGTCACGGAATACTTGGCCACAAGCACACCTTAATTATTACAAACGCCCAACAACCATAGTTTCTTTTTCTGTGAAATGCAAATAAATCTTCCCTTTTGGAAATAGCTGATGGAAATGATCAATTTTGTGTCAGATGCAAATGGCTAGGAATTGGATTTCACCTATTTTTTGGTATATTGTTTGCAGCTTACCATGGAAGATAATGAAATTGTCCAGAAATATATTTGAAACTACTGTTAGGATGGTTTACTACCTTGAACATTTAGGAAAATAGAATGTGCACATATTCCAGCACGAACTGCGGAGATTCATCTCTATTGTCCTGTGTTTGCTAAGTACACAGGAGAGTCTTCATCGTTGAGGAATGCATTTCCAGGAGAGATGCAGACTGGCTACATTGAGGCTACCCATGAGTTGAGGGAAAACATAGGGTAATTTTGAGTCTTGGTGTGGTGTCGCGGGTGAAACAAGGTAGTTCCAATGAGTTTGATGACCCATAACATGATCCAATGTCCTGATGGAGTTCCAAGTAGTCCATGGCCTTTCGCTACAGCAAGCTGTGGGTTGACCAATACAGCACACATCACAGCACAATGTGTTGAAGTGCACAAAACGAAAGACTGCAAGAAATAAGGGAGTGAGGAAAAACGTCACCTATTCCTCTCTTCCAGGGATGCTGCCTAACCCGTCGAGTTTTTTACCAGCATGTTGCGTCTATCTAACGGATGCTTATATGGGTCAAACGCAGGCCAGTGGGACTAGCTAAGATAGGGCATTTTGGTCGGCATGGACAAGATGGACCCAAGGTCCTAATTCCATGCTGTATGACTCTCTGCCTCTATAAATCTAATGGGTGTTTCATGATGAGACTGCAAGGGTTGTGTGTGTTTTTAAAGTTGCTTCAATCTGCAAAAGTCTGCAGGAGTCAATAAATAATTTGACTGAGTGAAAAGCTAGAGTCACCAGAGCTGTGATAAAGGGCGAGACTTAGCAATGGGATTTCAGTGATGTAGTCCACATATCTGGCCTAAACATTGCTTAATTCATACCGTAATTCATACTGCAAATCATGTTGCAATTGTAGTTTAGATTAATTTAGTGATAGTGTGGAAATAGGCCCTTTGGCCCACCGAGACCACACTGACCAGCAATCCATTTACACTAAAACTATCTAACACTATCTTACAGGGACAATTTACAATCTTTATAAAGGCCAATTAACCTACAAACATGAACGTCTATGGAGTGTGGGAGGAAACCGAAGCACCCGGAGAAAACCAATGCAGTCTCAGAAACAACATAAAAACTTGTGCAGACAAGAACCCAAAGTCAGGATTGAGCCCGAGTCTCTTGTGCTGCAAGGCAGCAACTCTAACGCTGCACCACCGTGCCGCCCCTGAGGAGATCAAATGATCATTGCAATAGACAGGCTTCCAGACTCTGAACTAATAGGTGATGATAAATCTGTTCCTGGGATCGGTGCAACATTAACTGCTGCCAACAGCTACAGAAGAGGTCTGAGTCAAATCATAAGGTCGCCAAGTCTTCATTCCAGAAATAAATGTAATGTGAGAGACAAGTACACAATTGAGGAGGTCAAGGCAGCTGAGAAAGACAGTCAGTAATGACTGAGTCTGTAATGACTATAAATGTGAAAAGTCAAGTCGACTTAAATCAAGTCGAGTTTATTATCTTAGGCACACAAGCATAATCAGGTAGAGGTGCAATAAAAATCTTGTTTGCAACAGCATCACAGACACACAGGTAGCATGCAGAGCAAAGGCAATCAGTGTGCTATTTGTATTTTTTAATGTAAATGTCATGTGGTCAGAGGCACTATTATTTAGAGACACAAGAAACTGCAGATGCTGGAAACTTGAGCAAAACACAAAGTGCTGGAGGAACTCAGCGGTCAGACAGCATCTGTGGAAGGAAATGGACAGATGACATTTCGTGTCGAGACCCTTCTTCAGACCGGTTGGAGAAAAGGGGAGAATGCTGGAAAAGAGAGGTGGAAGCAGGAAGCAGGCATTGCAAGTGACAGGTGGATACAGGGTGATTGGTAGATGGGTGGAGTAAGTGTCAAAGCTAAGAGGTGAAAAGGAGACAGGGTGTCAGATACAAAGAGAGGAGGAGGAGAGAAATCTAAAACCGGAGAGATAGAAATGGGTGGAACGGTCTGGGAAGGGGAAAATTGAGGGGGGGGGGGCAAAGAAGATGCGAACTTGGGGTGGGAGATGATTGTACAAAGGAGTGTAAAAGAGTAGGACGACTGCTGGGGTGGAGTTGGGAGATGATGGAAGAAATGGGCGTGCATTGGGGCGGGTTATTGCTTTAAATTGGAGAATTCAATGTTCAATTAGGATATTCTCATCATTATTATTATAACCTCTGCATTATTATTTATATATGAAATAACCACATCACAGTTCCTTGTTATCAGAGATTGTTTTGTTTAAAGTTCCTGTGCCCAGTAACCACACCACTGTCATTCTGCTTCAGAATTTACCTTGAGATATTTTTTAGTTATAGTTTTTTTATTTTTTAGAGATACAGCGTGGAAACAGGCCCTTCGGCCCACCAAATCTGCGCTGACCAACAATCACCTGTACACCAGTTCTATATTACATCCTACGTACAATTTAACAGAAGCCAATTGCACGTCTGTGGAATGTGAGAGGAAACTGGAGCACCCGGAGAAAACCCATGCTGTAACAGGGAGAACGTGCAAACTCTGTACAGGCAGCACCTGTAGTCAGGTTCGAACCCAAGTCTCCGGCACTGTGAGGTAGCAACTCTACCGCTGCACCACAGTGCCACCCTTATATTACATGTAACAGGGAGATGCAGATCCCAAAGACCATGAGGCAGAACCTCAAGAACAGCTGGAGTAGGAGCAACAGGGGGAGGTTGAAGGATCTCTGGTGGATATCCCTGTTCGACATGTAAGGCCTCCACTCCCAGTAAGGCCGAGGAGGAAGCTATTGACTACACTGGATAGAAGGCATTCCTTGAGGAACGCTTGTAGTGCTGAGCCTTAATCTCTGGCCCTAAAGCAAATTAAGGGACAATCTCCATGCTCCAAGGGTTACTAGCTACAAACCATATAAATAACCAGGCAGTGGTGGCAAGTGAGATATAAAATACCCTCACATGTCCATTGCAGGACATCTGCAATCTTTATAATGTTAATGCACAATCCAATTACTACACAGAGCCACTATGGCGATTTCAGTGATCCACAGCTCACCTTGACATATTTTCTGAGGACATGAAATATATCTGAACATTGTTACCTTGGTAAGGAACGCTTTAGCCTGGAATATTGAGCACTTGCAGGATCTTCTTATGTTGGCCTGAGTGGATTCCGTAGCCCCCAGTATTCAAGATCACTCTCCTTGCATTTAATTCATTGAGGAGAGTATCCTTGTATTTAGACTTTAAAGATACAACGTGGAAACAGGCCCTTCGGCCCACAGAGTCCATGCCGACCAGTGATCACCCCATACACTAGCACTATCCTACACACTAGGGATCATTTCCAATTTTCCCAAATTGACCTACAGACCTGTACATCTTTGGAGTGTGGGAGGAGATAGGAGCACCCAGAGAAAACCCATGCAGTCACATGGGAGAACATGCAAACTCCATAAAGACAGCACCCATAGTCAGAATCAAACCCGGGTCTTAGGGTCAGTAATATAGCAGCTCTACGCCTGTGCCTGTGTGCCACATCTACTCTCTTATACTAAAGTGAAGCCTGTTTCAACCACGGACAACCAGTTCACAGCAACATGTGCTATGGCTGCCGTAGGGGCGTGCTGTCTTTAAATGCTGACGGCTTTCTTGGATTGATGCGCAGAATTAGTTTGGAACCTGTATCCAATTGAGTGAGGTCCCATGAATCCCTCCAACACCCCACCCCAGAGATCCATTTCTCCAATGATACCGCTCCTTCCTCCCGCTACCTCCTTCCCCCTATGTCCCTCCCTCTGCCTTTACATTTTACCCCTCTTTCACTTATCTAACACCCTTTTATCTCCTTTTCATCTACAGACTTTGTCCACCCATTTGCCAATCAAACCCCCCCCCACAATTGTATTCAAGAAGGAACTGCAGATGCTGGAAAATCAAAGGTACACAAAAATGCTGGAGAAACTCAGCGGGTGCAGTTGCACCCGCTGAGTTTCTCCAGCATTTTTGTGTACCCACCACAATTGTATCCACCTATCACTTGTCGGGCTTTGCCCCGCCCCTTTTCCAGCTTACTGCCTCCCCCCCCCCTCCATACTGCAACCAGTCAGAACAAAGGACTCAACCTAAACCATCGCCTGGCCATTCCCCCCCCCCCCCCCCCCCCCCCCCCATCCAGACCCCTGTCTGACCTGCTAACTTACTCCCGCACTTTGTGTTCTAACAACATTCCAGCGTCTGCAGTTCCTTATGTCACAATGTAAGGTCATGTTTTCCCACCTATTTTCTGTGTGGAAACATCTTAATATTGTTTCAACACCTTCTTGGACAATCTTATGATGTTTTTTGGAGGGATATGGAATAGATTAGCATTCTAAAAAGAAATGAAGGTTAACGTTAAGGCACAGTTCTTCATTTGAACCTTAACGTTTCCATGGTCGCTAAAAGCTCAATGCTTTTGACTTTTGACTATGAATGCATAATAAATTACTCTCACTAGATAATTTCCTTCTGAATAAATATCACAATTGCTTGAATTTGTTATGCTTCCTCTTATTTGTATTTGTACAGAAAAGGGCTGATTCTAAAGGTGGTGAGGCATGACTTTGTGATGAGTCTTTCTCCAATGCCTTGTGTCACTCCAGTAGTTTTACTGCACTGATGACAAAATCAATTTAACATAACGGGATGATTTGAGGTCAGTACCATTTTGCACAAAATGTTTGAAACCCTTTGAAGATCTCACAAGATGGATGAGCATAGTTCAGCCTGTATTCAGGGCTTGAAGGTGAAATAGGTCATCTTGCTCGGAGAGAGATAGAGAAAGGAAACTGGCCATTCAACCCACCAACACCATATTGAGCATCGGTCACCCGTTCACACTCGTTCACTTTATCCCACTATCTCATCCAGTCCCTACACACTGCGGGCGATTCACAGAGGCCAATTAAGTACAAACCCCACACGTCTTCAGGATGTGCGATGAAACTGGAGCACCCAGAGGAAATGTAGCAGTCACAGACTCTTGCCCAGGGTAGGGGAATCGAGAACCAGAGGACGTAGGCACAAGGTGAAGGGGGAAAGATGGTTTAGGAATTTGAGGGGTCACTTTTCCACAGGTGGGTGTATGGAACGAGCTGCCAAAGGAGGCTGGGACCATCGCAACGTTTAAGAAGCACAGATTAGACAGGTTCATGGATAGGACAGGTTTAGAAGGATATGGGCCAAATGCAGGCAAGTGGGACGAGTGTAGATGGGACATTTTGGCAGCTGTGGCAAGTTGCGCAGAAGGGCCTGCTTCCACACTGTACAACTGTGACAGGGAGAACGTGCAAACTCCACACATACATCACCCAAGTTCAGGATTGAACCTATGTCTGTGGTGCTGTGAGGCAGCAGTTCCACCAGTTGTTCCACTGTGCATCCTGCGGTTCATATTTTAACCATTAATATTTTGAAACTTTTTTTAGCTGAGAGATACAGCGCAGGCTCTTCGACCCACCGGGTCCGCGCTGACCAGCGATCCCCGCACACTAACACTATCCTACACACGCAATGGACATTTTACAATTCTACTAAGCCAATTTACCTACAATCTCGGAGAAAACCCATGCGGTCACGGGGAGAATGTACAAACTATGTACAGACAGCACCCATAGTCGGGATCGACCACAAGTCTCCAATGCCGTAAGTACTGGAATGCCCCTGTCCCACTTAGGAAACCTAAACGGAAACCTCTGGAGACTTTGCGCCTCACCCAAGGTTTCCGTGCGGTTCCTGGAGGTTGCAGGTGGTTGCCGGAGGTTGCAGGTAGTGGAAACAGGTAGGGAGACTGACACAAACCTCCGGGAACCGCACAGAAACCTTGGATGGGGCACAAAGGTTTCCGTTCAGGTTTCCTAAGTGGGACAGGGGCATAAGGCAGCAACTCTACTGCTGCACCACCATGCCGCCATCTCCTTGAAGATGCCCAGGTTTTTTCTTAATTAATTTTTTTTAACCCTTTCAGAATCTGAATTATTCACCTGAATGATGAAGGAGTACAAATGAACATCTGATCTAATGATTGTAGACATTTGAATTTCCACTGATTAAAGGAGCAGTGTTAAACGGAGGGCAGCTGAGTCTACAGCCATCCAATTATGAGGAAGCTGGTGTTTGTCTATTTGTCAGAGAGCTTGTCACATTTTGAAACAGGGACATTCCAATTTTTGTATCACACCGAGTTGACATTCAATCAGCATATTACCAATGCTAAACTTAGAGCGCAGATGTTAATAGGCTGCCTTCAAACATCATGTTTTCAGATTTGAATAATATAATTGTTTCACAGAGTAAACTGTTGGATAAAACAGAAATGTGTGTGTTCAGGTTACTGTGCAGTTTATTTCTTCTTTATTGAGATTCACACCTATAAGAAGCTATTTTCTCTTGAAGTGCACATGAGAAGATTTAAAGGTTTCAGTTTAGTTTAGTTTTGTTTGGAGATACTGTGCGGAAACAGGCCCTTCAGCCCACCCAGTCCACACAGACCAGCAATCTCCCATACACTAACACTATCCTACACACACAAGGGACAATTTACACTTATACCAAGAATACAAAGCCAAGCCCTGGAGTGTGGGAGGAAACCGAATATCTCGGAGAAAATTCATGCGGTCATGGGGAGAACAAACAAACACCGTACAGACAGCACCCGTAGTCGGGATCAAACATGGGTCTTTGGTGCTGTAAGCGCTGGAAGGCAGTAATTCTACTGCTGCACCACCGTGCCACCCTATTCTTATTTTGTTTTAATTTTATTCTTATTTACATTTTATCTCCATTAAGAATTTCATTGGGAAAAAGGAAGATTTATTCCCAGTCAAAATTAAGAATTTAGCAATTAGACAATTTACAAATGTCGACCCAACATCATGACTTGTATACATATTTGCTTTAGTGTGAGCAAAATTGTTCATTTAGTATTGATCTGGGTAGGAAGGAACTGCAGATGCCAGTTTACACAGAAGATAGGCACAAGATGCTGGAGTAACTCAACGGGTCAGGCAGCATCTCTCTCTCTCTCACTCACTCTCTCTCTCTCGAGAAAAGGAAGAGGTGAAGTTTTGAGTTTAAACCCTTCTTTAGACTGAGAGCTGGGGAGTAGGGAAGCCAGAGGTATAAAAAGATTCAGAACAAATCAGAGCTGCCACCAATGACAAGCAAAGGTGGAGTCCACCATGGTACATGGGATATATGGATGCTGGGCTTGTTAATATGCTATTAAGTATTATGTTGAACCGAAGCAACTTCCGGAACTTAGTTCTGTTACCGATGTGAAAGACAACAGATAACATAAAACAAAGATTGGTACAGCAAGGGAACAGGCATTTCAGCCCATAATGAATATGCTCTACATAATGCCACGGTAAACTAACCTCATGTGCTTGCACATGATCCAAGTCCCTCCATTACCATGTGCCTATCTAAAAGCCTCTTAAATGCCACTATCATATCTGCCTCCACCATCATCCCTTGCAACATATTCAGGCACCCACCGCGTAACAAATTGCCCCACATATCTCTCTTAAACTTTGCCCTTTATACCTTAAAGCTATGCTTTTTAGTCTTTGATATTTCCAACCTGCAATAAAGGTTCTGTCTGTTTACCCTATCTATAGTTCTCATAATTTTATATTCTTCTATTAAGTCTCCTCTCAACTTCTGGCATTCTGCAGACAACAATCTAGATTTGTACAACCTCACCTTGTTGCAAATACCCACTAATCTAGGCAGCATTCTGCTAAACCTTTTCTGCACCCTCTCAACATTCGCGTCCTTCCACATCCTTCCTGTTGTTTAGTTTAGTTTGGAGATACAGCGTGGAAAGAGGCCCTTTGGCCCACCAGGTCTGTGCCAACTAGCAACACTCTCATTATCCTACACACACTAGGGAAAGTTCACAATTTTACCAAAGCCAATTAACCTGCAAACTTGCACGAATTTGGAGTGTTGGAGAAATCCAGAGCACCCGGAGAAAACCCACACGGTCAAGGGGAGAACGTACGAACTCCGTACAGACAGCACCCATAGTCAGGATTGAATCCAGGTCTCTGGCGCTGTAAGGTAGCAACTCTACCACTGCTGGAATGGGATGACTAGAACTGCAAACAATACTCCAAATACCCCAACTGAAATCATTGACACCACCTTGTTAGCTGAAATTAAGGATCTGTTTACTACTGTGATGTACAGAATAACCTAAAACAAATTTTTCTATTGCCATGCAAAGTAATTTTCATATGGTAAGTTTATTACAGCTGGAACTTGAATAATGGCTTGAATACAGGAAAATATTAAAAGGTGCTGTATCATTTTGTAAGGAAGCAATTGGGTTACAAAGACAAAGTGGAACATATTTCCAAGTTCTGAGTCCAAAGTTAATATTTCTCTTGTTGCAGACTTGCACATCAAGATCAAACCTACAATATTGTTTGCATATTGGCCTCGATGCTCCAACATAATTTCCAATCATCACAAGAAACGTATCTGATGGAACAGCTATGAATTATGGACATTATTATGCATTGGCTTCTTGCTGCCTTTTTCAATAATAGTTTCTCCCTTTTCTCAAAATAATTATGTTTGGTAATGCAAGCCGTACTTGTGCTTTCTTGAATAATTTATCACACTGGCCAACATCATTTGCCTGATTGTATTAGCAAAACAGAAGCTAAGCTCAGGAACTAGAGCTTTACAACTGCAGTTCCCACGTTCTCCCTCTTGCAATGGTTTTCCCTCAAATGCAGTAGATCCCTATGATTATATTTGGAAATTAATCCACCATGATTATGTGTGTTATACTTACAATTGTACAAACATTTCAACAAGAAACACCTAAATATGTTTAAAAATATCAATAAAGGAAAAGAGAGACTTTATTATCTCTGAGATACAAGGAACCGCAGATGCTGGTTTCTATTAAAATAAAGACACAAGTGCTGGAGTAACTCAGGGGGTCTGCAGGCATCTCTAGAAAACGTGTATCGGTGACATTTTGGGGTCGGGACACACTAGTTTAGTTTAGTTTCAGCACAGAAACAGGTCGTTTGGCCCACCGAGTCATCGACTAGTGATTCCTACACACCAACACTATCTTACACATATATGGGATAATTTCCAATTTTGCTAAGCCAATTAACCTGTACGTCCTTGGAGGAGTGTGGGAGGAACCTGGAGCTCCCAGAGAAAACCCAAGTAGGACATGGGAGAATGTACAAACTCCATAGTCAGCATCCGTAGTCAGGATCGAACTCGGGCCTCTGGCACTGGTAGGCAGCAACTTTACCACTGCGCCACCGTGCCACCCCCCTTCTACAGATTAACTGTTGTTGGGGTGGGGGGAGGGGGAGAATTATCTTTATCTTTTCTGAATATTTTGGTAATTTTCTGTTGTTATAATAGACCACAATTTTTCAAATCTGAAGACTTTATAGATAACTAGACCAAGTGGGACCCATTGGGTCCCTGTCATACAGGAGGCCTGATCCCCCAATGCAACCCATTCCACAAGGCAATATTCCACCCCTCACCCGCTTATCCAACGCAACCCGTTCCCCCAACACAATATTCCACCACTCACACATAGCTGACAACTGCGCAGGGGCTGCTCATTTCGCCTTATTCACCCTCTCTCATTTTTAAAATGAAAAAAAATGCAATTGCACTTGCTAGCGAGCAGAACTCAGTGTACTGTGTACTTGCTAGGGCTAGCAGGACTCAGTGTACTTAGATAGCAACAATGTTGCAAGCAGGGCTACAATCCCATTGTGACGTCACAGCTGTAAGCACAGGGAATAAGTGAAAGACTTGTTTTTTGAGATTTTTTGAACATTTTCCTTAATAACTCGAGAAATAAAGCATGAAATTTTGAGAGGCAATTTTTGACTTCACGGAAAAAATCTCTACCGGAATTTTACCATTAGCGCGTCGTTTTTATGAGAAGATGTGATCGCACACAAAGAAATAAACACACAAATCCACATCCAAGATCAGGCTTTTAATAGTTATTCCCCATAAACATTGTTTTCATTGCGTGTGCTGAGACACAAGAGTGCAGAATAGAGACTCACCTGAAGGTATAAAAGCAGAAATATTATCATTGAATCATGGCGGCTTTTCAGCCTGGTGAATGATGTTAAAATATTGAGCATCCAAATGAAGGAAGATAATGACAAAATTAATTTTCTTGAAAGGTAAATGATCAAGATGATATATTACATTGCATTTAACAAACCATTATCCTGGAAAAATTATAGGTTCTTTCATTTCTTTGGCCACAATCAGGTTATTATTGTGTATGGTATTTATAAGAAAGTTGTTATATATTAAAAGTGGATGACTATACTGTATATATTACAAAGATAAATGTTTATGATGAACACATTAATCTGCCAATTTAATAATGGTTCCTTGCACACTGAGCCTGGTAGGTTATTTTTCTAAGCATGTTGTTCTTCCTGGAGAATCTGAGAGTCCATGAGATTCATGATATATAAGATCTTAGATTATAGCAAATACATTTTCAGCTCAAAGTATTCATACAATGTACACTAATGGTATCATAACCATTTCCAATTAAACATAGAAAATGTAACAGCACAGCACAGCACAAGAACAGGCCCTTTGGCCCACAATGTATGTGCCCAACATGATGCCAAGATCCCCAACTCTTATCTGCCTGTACATAATCCATATCCCTCCATTCCCTGCATAACCGTATGCTCATCCAAAAGCCACTCCAACTGTGACTAATACCTACTAATCCCGGCATCATTCTGGAAAATCACTTCTGCACCCTTTCCAAAGCCCCCACATCCTTCCTTTAATGGTGACCAGAATTGCACACAATACTCCAAGTGCAGCCCAACCAAAGTCCTATAAAGCTGCATTCATATTCTCAAACTAGATATACTTCACTATTGGTAAGAGCAACTGATAGGAAGGAGAACTGAAGATACACTAACTTGAATCTTTATGCTTTTTGACCTGGTGGACAAAAAATAGACTGGTCAGAAAGCTGCAAAGAATTGATTTAGTTTAGTTCAGAAATACAGCACAGTAATAGGCCCTTTGGCCCAATGAGTCCCCCCTGACCAGCGATCCCCGCACACTAACACTATCCTACACACACACACACCCACATACTAGGGATAATTTGCAATTTTACCCAAAGCCAATTAACCTACAAACCTGTAGGTCTTTGGAGTGTGGGAGGAAACCGGACCACCCAGAGAAAATACTCGCAGGTCACAGGGAAAACATACAAACTCCGTACAGATAGTACTCATAGTCAGGATCGAACCCAGATCTCTGGCGCTGTAAGGCAGCAACTCTACTGCTGCGCCACCGTGCTGCCCTTAATCTGTCCTCTTTTTTGGTTGGGAACTTGTGCACTTATGGGGTAATTAATTATAGAGAACCTAATATATGTGCTGACAATTATTTTGATTCATTTTAGTTTTAAACACTAAGAATATTACAGTGTGTAAAATAAAGATAATTTAATTCAGATGAAGATTAGTTAACTGTATGAGCTATGATTAACCACAAATGCAATTTAAATTGAACTTCCATTTGACGAAAGACAGATGGACAAGCTGATCTTTTCAAAAGTGAAATTCTTTATCCTTCATAGGAAGGCAGTTACTACACCAAGTGACAAAGCAATTTATACAGCTATTTACTCATTAGCTTTGAACAGACCCAGGAGAGCACAACAGATCTGAGTGTACCATGGTGATTCTCATTATATTGTAAACTGTCAAGATAGGGAAATCTTCATACAAAATTGTCCTATTGTCTCGCTCATCTGCTTCTGCTCCTTCAGTGAAATGAGCTTGGACATTTTCAATCACGTTCCCAGTGGACCAACCTGCAGCAGCAAACCTTTGTTAATCTATCATTAATTGGATACTCTTATTGAGGGGAACCAAAAGGATGTTTTGTGCAGCAGGGAGAAATGTCCATCAGTGTGATGGGACGTGATCATGGAGGTGAATGAGGTGTACAGACTTGCTGGGAGAATGGGAGCAAGACGCTCTTTGGTCTGGCCCGAAACACATTGAGCTCCCAGCAGTGAGATGCCCATTGGGGAATGTTGCCGACTGGCCCGCTCCAGACTGCAGGAGTACGCACTAAAGCTCGGGGCAGCCAATGCCAAGGCTCTGTGGAAGAGGACCGCAGCCTAGGGTCCTTCCGCTGGTGGACATTGAGGGAGCAGAGACCAGTGGGGACACCTCTCAAACAAGGGAAGGGATACCACCCTGGAGTCCACATGAGTGGCCATTGAGCTGGGTATAAGGATAGTTTACGAACACTACTGAATATAACACTAATAAGCGTACAGATGCTGAGAACGTCATATGTTCATAAGTTATAGGAGGAGAATTAGGCCATTCAGTCCATCGTCTATTCCACCATTTAATCACGGCTGATATATCATTCCCGCTCAACCCCATTCTCCTGCCTTCTCCCCATAACCCCTGACACCCGTCCAATCTTCCAATGTTGGAAGAGTTTTTGCACCGTTCTTGTTTTGTATATTTTTTTTGTTCTGAATAAAGTTTATTTTTTGGGGGGAAAAATGCTGGGAGAATGTAGAAAAACTCTGGGTTGTGTGTAATCTCCATTTTAGCTGGCAGCGGAATAGTCTGCTGCTGATATCAATATTTGCATTTGACAGCATTACACTATTCACCAAAGCAACACTGATGAGAATTACATTTTAACACATTGAGCATTGCAATTTATTTATTCTATGAAATAAAACAATTTTGAAGAATGTCAAATCTTGCATTAGTGTTAAAGTTACATTGAATAATAAAATAGTTCTTGAAATGAAGCAGTCAATTTACTGTTTGCCTCGTAAACAATTGTTCATTCTGCTAGGCTGTGCACTTTCTCGAAAATTGACAATGACTGGGTCCAGCAATGTTTTGTATTAAACATTATAATTATGAACTTAAAATGCAATTTACATGTGAGAAATTAAATTGCACCAAAAATAAACTACTGGGTACAAAGTTTATTTATATGCTGGTGCAGGAAACATCTGCAACAGAAGACTGAGAAATAATAACACATTCATCAAAGTGGTACTTTGCAATCTTCTGCCTTTCAGATAATAACTAGTGTTGGAAATGATCCATTATGACTCTTCTGTTTCTATCTATCTATTGTTTTGTTACTGGCTCATTATCAGCCCGGTTTTGTTGCTGTCAGAGAAATGAGGAACTGCAGATGCTGGAATCTTGAGCAAAGGATAAAATGCTGGAGTAACACAGTGGGTCAGGTGGCATCCCTGGAGGACATGGATAGGCGATGTTTTGGTCGGGACCCTTCTTCAGAATGATTGCTGTAGGGGTAGCGGAAGCAAGGCCTGGATAGTGATAGATGGACATAGGTGAGAGGGAACTTAATTGGCAGATGGGTGGATAAAGGCCAGAGATTAAAAAGGAGACAAATGAGTGTAAGATAAGGAGGGAAGGAGAGTGAAATGTGAAGCAAGATGAAGGGATATAGATGGAAGGGGATGTGGGGAAGGAGAAAGAGGGTGGAATAATGGGAGAAATGGGTGCACACCTGGGTGGGGCACAGGGAAGAGAAGAAGAATAAGAGAGGGTGGGGTTGTTTTGTTGCCTAAGATTGGGGAATTCAATGTTGATACCTTTGAGTTGTGAGCTGCCCAAGTGGTTGCAGAGTCACTTCGTATCACCTAACCTTCCCATTTCTTTCTTCTCTTCCCCTTCCATATTCCTCACTTGGTGTTTAGATAGTCTTGTACATTTGCAAATAAATGACCAAATAATGACAAAATTCACCCAATTGTGTTGACATGATGGATTTGTTTCTCTCCCCCTCAGATGGTGGCTGTCCTTGATTTCATAGTATACGTCTACCACTAATTTTCCTGCAACTGATGGTCCGGCACCTCCTTTGATCCAGACAAAATTATGAGAGCACACTTGAAATCCTCCCCTGGAAGTCCCCCCGAAAATGTGGTGCCGAGGCCGGGTGAAGCGCCCAATCTTGACCTCATCGGGACATCCGTGGCTGGGCTCCATTTATCTCAATGTCTTTTCCCATTCTGTTTACCATCTCTTGTATCTGTCTACCTGGGCCCAACTATCCACGCCGACCAAGGTGTCCCAAACTAGTTTCATTTGCCCAAATATCCTTCTAAAACTTTAATCCATCTAATCCCTCAAAATCTCAGTGAAAAGATTATATTCTGTTTGAATTCAGTATGGAACCAAAAACCTTTCATAAAGATGCTTCTACTTTATTCATTATTGTCATCTATAATGCTGCATTAAATATAGGCACAATGGAACAATTCTATGCTGGCCCCTTATCATGCTATGCCGTTTTCACCTATGGTTATACCTCTTTGAGTGAAAATTGCTACAGACTGTGTAGGTGCTTGCTTCAATAGGCAATGGGGCTCACCTGTGGTCAGGTGAGTAATGTTTAGTCTATTGCTGGAAAGTGTAGATGAGACCCACTGAAGGGTGTTTATCTATCCAGCATTGCCACTAATGCACATTTATGTGATTGTTTACAAGGTATTAGCACTTGTTTACATATCCAAATAATGGGGTTGGTTAGTTTAGTTTACTTTAGTTTAGTTTAGTTTAGTTTGGTTTAGAGATACATCATGGAAACAGGCCCTATGGCCCACCGAGTCCGCACCAACCACCGATCCCCGCACACTAACTAGGGACAATTTTACATCAATATCAGGCCAATTAACCTACAAACCTGTACATCTTTGGAGTGTGGGAAGAAATCGAAGATCTCATAGGTCACGGGGAGAACGTACAAACTCCGTACAGACAGCACCCATAGTCAGGATTGAACCCGGGTCTCTGGCGCTATGCGGCTGCAACTCTACCGCTGCGCCACTGTGTCGCCGGGTTGTTTTTATGATAAAGCCAGCATATCAGGCCCACTGCATTTAAGTGAATTAGCCACGGTTTTCTCTGATGCTTTCTGTTTTTTGGGGCCCTCCATTTGTTCAATTTTGTGTCCTGTTGCTAGAATGGCTTATGTCTTTAATGATTTGTGTCATGAAAATTCCTTTTTGCCCTTCTTTCCATCACTACACTTACAATATTAATTTGCAAACTGCTATAATACTTTACCTTGCTTGTCAATAGTCCAATAAATAGTACATTATACTGGATTATGAATAGCATTGTTTTTATGAATGTTATTTGTGTCGGCCTGTATTCCATGCCAGAGGTTAGTGCGGATGCCTTTCAATGAAGCAATTTATTTTTCATCTTAGATCAGGTCATCCAATGTTGACTCTGTTTATTTGTAGATCTTGAATCAGCAGTTAGTTTCCAATGAAATTTGATGAACTGTATTACCAAATACCTATACTTCTTTAAATGCAAAGAAATCTATGTAATACCTCCATAAATGCTATATCTGCTTAGCAATCATTAAAGTAAAAAAAAAGTTGTTAATAACAAGTATAAATGCTAGACATTTGAAATAAGAACAGGAAAATTGGAAATACTCAGCAGGCCAAGCAGCATCTGTGGAGAACGAAACACAGTTAACGTTTCACTTTGGAGATCCTTCGGCGGAGATGGAGCAAAGAATAATTTCTTCCATTAATATTCATATTGTCACTTATCAAGTCATATACTGTGGAATCACAAAGATTAGAACTGTCTACTCTAATGATTTATTTTTAATTATTTAGTTCAAAGCACCGATAGAAAAATAATCGTCAAAGATTATTTCCCTACCCGTAGTATTTTAGAATTGAACAATTTTTATCACTATTACCAATTCTTTCTTGGCATTGTTTGGAATTCAAGGTGCAATTATTTCCATTGATGTTAGCTTTCTTTGTTCTTAAACTATATTCGCTATGGAGTATCTTTTACAGAATTACTGCCAAATTTCTTGCTTTATCCGATACTACTGCTTTTTCAGCTCATTGGCACTTCAATTAAACGTTACTTTGCTTGAATCATGATTCCTTACAGATTACAACTGATCTTTCCTCCAGTAACTATGCCAATAGATTCATACGTTAGAAAAAGAGTTCAATTTATATTTTCATATCATCCTGGTGCTGAAGAAAAGTATGATCCCCAGCATGAACAACTCTTGGCGGGGTCGACTTGATGGACCGAATGGCCTAATTCTGCCCCTTGACATCCGTTGATATGAAGTGCTTTGAGAGGCAGATTATGGAACACAATAAATCCAGTCTACCAAGCAAACATGACCCATTGCAGTTCATCCACTGCCATAAGTGGTTCACGGCTGATGCCATCTCCCTGGCCCCACACTCATTGTTAGAACACCCGGATAAGAGAAATACCTACGTCAGACGTCTAGTCATGGGCTGCACCTCTGCTTTCAGTATCATTCAGATTCAGATTCAATTTTAATTGTCATTGTCAGTGTACAGTACAGAGACAACAAAATCATTATCCCCTTCCAATCTTGTGGAAATTGGTGTCAGCACTCGCCTCTGCAACTGGATCCTCAACTTCCTGACCAACAGATCTGTGAGGATAGGTGACAAATCATCCTCTATGATAAGCCTGAACACTGGTGCCCCGCGAGAATGTGGTGTCAGCCCTCTCTTTACTCCAAATACACCCAGGACTGCACAGCCAAATACAAACCCAACTCAATGTACAATTTCGTAGACGACACCTCCGTCGTGGGCTAGATATCAAATAATGATAAGACGGAGTACAGGAAGGAGACTGAGAACCCTGTAACCTGGTGCCAAGATGACAACATTCCCCTCAATGTCAACAAGCCAAAGGGGATTGTGATCGACTTCAGGAAGCAAAGCGATATACATACCCCCCCATATACATTGACAGTGCTGATGTAGAGATAGTTGAAAGCTTCAAGTTCCTAGGAGTAAATACCATCAGCAACTTGTCCTAGACCAGTCATATTGAAGCAATGGCCAAGAAAGCACACCGATGCCTCCATTTCCTTAGAAGGCTCAGGAGGTCCAGCATGTCCCCAACACCTCTCACCAACTACTACAGATGCGCTTCTTATTGGGATGCATCACAGCAAGTCCAATGGTCAGACACTGGAGAAACAAGCCCTGAAGCCCAACACATCCATACTCATTCTGTTTACCAGGATTTGATCAGTAGCCCTCCATGTCTTGGGGATTCAAGTACAGGTCTAGATTTTGAAAGAGTAGCTTCCTCCACCAGTTAGGCAGTGCATTCCAGATTCTATCGCACTTGTGGCGAAAATGTTCTTCCCCAGATCATCTCTAAACTTCTTATCCCTTATCGTAAATCAATACCCTCTAGTGTTAAATGTTTCTGCTATGGGGGTTAATTTGCAATCAGGTACTCCTTTTTCTGATCAAAGGGAAACAAAACCATCCAGCAAAAGCTATCCAGGTCCTCATAACTGAAATGTCCCAACCTTGGCAACACCATGATGAATCTCTTTGGCACCCTCTCCAGTGCCTTCACCCTTCCTGCAGCGTAGCTATCAACATGGCTATCTACGCGGTACTCCAACTGCAGCCTAACCAAAGTTTTATAACGTTGTATCATAACCACCATGCTCTTATATTCAATGCCGTGGCTAATGAAGGCAAGTATCAAATATGCCTTCTTCACTACTGTTATCTATCTGTACTGCCATCTACAAGGATGCTTGTTTTTAATCCAATTTGCCACTTGGATCCCATGGACATTAACGATTTTGGCCAATCTGCCAAGTGAGGCCCTGTCAAAGACCCTGCTTTTCTGAAGTCCCTATAGACTACAGAGCTGCCAAATCGCACGCATTGAGCGTGAGAATCACGCATTTCGCCCAATTCTCACGCTCTCACGCTCTGGCTTGAGAAATTCTGTGATCAACGAGAATTTGAAAACTCATACCAACTGCATGGGTGTTGGAGAACCAGGGTGGAGGGAGGGATGGAAGCAGAAGCAGCGGCGGGGGCAGATGCGGATGGGAAGCCGGGGCTGGCGAGTGTTTGCCGGGCTGGCCAGTCACTCGCTGCAGCTCCGGCCATGGAGCAGCCTCAGTGCAAGAGTCCCGGGCAGTCGGAAGCGTTGCGCCGCTGCCGTGAGGGTCTCGGTGCCGAATTCGCCCTGGTGACCGGCATGGATCAGGCTGCGGCTCAGTGCATCCTGGAGGACAACCAGTGGCTCCTGGAAGTAGGTACCAAGCACTGGGTAGAAGCGGTGGAAGATAGTGGACTTCAAATGGGGGTGGTTGGAGAAAACATCCTGTTTGCCTGCTAGATTTTCACTTACTATAACTGCAGGAAAAATGTTCCCGATGTTGGGGGAGATCAGAACCAGGGCTCACAACGTTTAAGAATAAGGGATAGGCCACTTAGGACTGAGATGAGGACAAACTTCCTTCACCCAGAGAGATTTGAATCTGTGGAATTCTCTGCTACAGAAGGCAGTGGAGGCCAATTCACTGGATGTTTTCAAGAGAGAGTTACATTTATCTCTTGGGGCTAACGAAATCAAGGGATCTGGGGATAAAACAGGAAAAAAGTACTGATTTTAGATGAACAGCCATGAACATATTGAATGGCAGTGCTGGCTCAAAGGGCCGAATGGCCTATTCCTGCACCTATTTTCTATGTTTCTATGCTTGAGTATATGGCAATAAAACTCGACCACTTGATTTTGAAGCATTTATGCATGGTGGAAGTATAATGTAGTCATAGAGTGACACAGTGTGTAAACAGGCCCTTCGGCCCAGCTTGCCCACACATGCCAACATATCCCAGCTACACTACCTGCTTTTGGTCCATATCCCTCCAAACCTGTCCTATCCATGTATCAATCTAACTGTCTCTTAAATCTTGTGATAGTCCCTGCCTCAACTACTTCACCTGGCAGCTTGTTCGATACACTCACTGTGGAAAAAGCTACCCCTTAAAAAGTTCTCTTAAAAATACTTCAAACAAAAAACATTGAAATCATTCTTCAACAATGCACTAAAACATGATTTTAATACATCAAATTTCAAAAACTCCCTACCATGGGAGAGGGGAACACGGGGGGGGGGGGGGGGGGGGGGGGGAGCACACACTCCCACACCCTCTCCCCACTCAGTTCGTTCCACTCCCTCGCCAGGTACCACCAAGGCCAGTGATCAGTGATCGCTCAGCCCCCCCACTTTCAAAAACACTCCAAGGCCCCTGGTTCAGTCGGAGCGCACTGCCAGATGTGAGTGGGGAACTGAGGCCAGTTGTCCATGATGTCTGGATCCCAATGCACAGCGCTTCATGTTTCGGAGTTGGATAATGTCATTGATTTGTAATTAGCCTAATTTGTAATCAGTTGACAAAACCTTAATTTATTAATCAAGAATATCCAGGGGGATGGATAAGTGTAATATTAAAATGACATACAAGGTGTCAGGCTGTCTGTCGCAACAGACAGCCCCGATAACCCATTATTTTTTTCAGTTGGGAAGGCAGCACTATTGTCATTTGCCACTTAACTATTATGTTTGTTTACCTCACAGACTATTTCTAAACAACCCCCCCCCCCAAATTCCTTTGACAGCTAGAATAGAAATATCCCCAATCTCATTGTTTTATTAATTGAACATGTGGATGAACATCCTCAAGGAGTGTAATCAGATGGAAACTGATTCAGATGCGATGTTTAAGAGCTTGTTCAAAGAAGGGGCATATTTTAAAGGAGTGCCAGAGATACTTGCAAGGGAATGTGTGAGGAGGTTATTATTTGTCTTTAGTTTTAGCTTGAACCAGGAGATCTGAAGATTCAAAGTTTAATATAGTAATTGTGCTGATACTGACTCCAACCAACCATGTAATGAATATCATCCATTCCGGAGGTTTTATTTTTCTGATGCCATTTAAACTTCACTTGGATTTCAATCACTTCAATGTAAAAGTAATTGGGAATGGGGAGCATTGGAACAAAAATTTGCCCTCAGTATATATTAACTGTAATATAATGATATATGCCTGTTGGTGGGTGCAATCAAAACAAAGGTCTTTTTTTTATAATTGTTGTGTTATGAATACCACAGAAAATATTATGTACTCTCAAGATCACTTTAAATAGAATATTATTGCTTAAATATATTGGACTTTGCATTTTGGAAAAGTCCCAGCTGAGAGGAAGACAGCAAATTACTGAAAATATTGAGGGTGAAAACGACTTCAGGACAGTTTGTTAGGAAAATGAAGGAAATGGTAACAGAATACATACAGCTGAGTGAGTATATTTTTATGGTTGAGAAATTGTGTACAACCACTTGATGACTTCTTTGACAAAGTAACTAGCATGTTAGATAACAAGGAAGCCAATGGATGTAGCAAATTTTGTTATGCAAAATTTGGTCAGTAAAGAGCCCTATAAATATTACCGCATTAGACAAGCACCTGTGGACTTGAACGTAATAGGTTAAGTCCAGGGGGTCAGATATGGGGCTTTATGTGAGGGCCAGATATATTGTCAGTGCAGAGGGGCTAGGAGCAAGGCCAAGTGTGCATCCAGAGTCAAGGTCTGGAATAGTCCTAGGTGTGCAGTCAAAGCTGGGACAATGGTAGACTTCAGCACTGGGAACCCAAGCAGGTAAGCAGCTATGATCAGGGTAGAATAGGGGGGCCAGGTGCAAGGCTGGATTTAGGGTCAGGCATGAGAGAAGGTATGCAACTGGAGTCAGGGTCAGCAGTAGTACCAGGTGTGCAGTGAGACCCAGGTTGGTCAACATGCTTGATTATAATCTGATTTCCATACATGAATACACTAAGATCATTCATGTGCTGCACCTGTTGACCTGGTTCTACTGTGGAATGTAATTAGGAATGTAATTTATTACCTTATTCATAGCTAATCCCATTTAAAGCATAAATATTGCATTCAAGTGTAAGTTAAAAGACTCGCTACAGTATGCACCAGATTGCACAATTTCAAGCTGAAAAAATGCAAAAGCTCCGTACCAATGGGAGTGGAAGACACACCTCTCCCCCCCCCCCCCCTCCCCCCCTCGGTCTCTACACTCCCTTCGGGCTTGGTCTCTCGCAATTTCTCACTCCCAACTCTCATCCAATGTTGGCACCATGAGACTATGTCAATCTGCATTGCTCTGATCAATACAGTTAGTAACATAATATATTGGCATGGAAGTGTCATTTTAAATTCCACTGGAATGTAACCTAAAAAGCCAATATATATTTGGAATAATAGCTTAGTACTGCCTGAGCAAATAATCTCCATCATCTTTAGAGATTTTTTAATAGATTTTAGAGATACAACGTAGAAACAGACCATTCGGCCGAGCAAGTCCGCACCAACCAGCAATCCCCCGTACACTAGCACTATCCAACACACTAGGGTCAATTTAATTTTTTTTTAACCAAAGCAAATTAACCCACAAACCTGTAGGTCTTTGGAGTGTGGGAGGAAAACGGAGCATCCGGATAAAGCCCACACAGTCACAAGGAGAACGTACACACTCCGTACAAACAGCAACCACAGTCAAGATCGAACGCGTGTCCCTGGCGTTGTAAGGCCGCAACTCTACTGCTGCGCCACTGTGCCACTTGTTTGAGAAATGGAGGCTCAAACTGTCCCAGAAGGAACTGACAATATCAGATTCTTCAGCTAAAATTATTTCCGACATCTGCATCTTTTTTGAATTAAAATATGTTGTACAGTAATCAGATTGCCTTCCGTGCAGCAAGGAAATTTTCCCCTAATTATTCTGTCATATCAAAAGCTGACCCATGTCACCCCTATTTAAAATTTGGCTCGTCCCCAGCAAGACAGTGAATTGCTTTGGTTAGATTCTACAGATCCAGGTCACATCAGCCTGGAGAGGACAACTATCTGATCTAACCAGATAGAGGGAATAAAGCTTTCCTTTCTGTCAGACCTGGAACTAATTTGGTAGACCTCAGGGAAGTGGATTGTGAGAAGTGTGACCATTCTTGTTTGCAAATAAATATCTATCCTGAATGAAGACATAACCAACTCCAGATGCTGGTTTACAAAAATATACACAAAATGCTGGAGTAACTCAGTGGACCAGGCAGCATCTCTGGAGGACTTGAATAGTTGACGTTTCCGGTCGGGACCTTTCTTATTTATGGTTTCATATTTAAATAATTTATAAATGAGCATAAAACAATTAGATGAATGAATGTTAGCTGAATTTATACTTTAGATTTTAGACTTTAGAGATACAGAACCAAAACTGGCCCTTTGGCCCATTGAGTCCACACCAACCAGCGATCCCCGTACGCAAGGACTATCCCACACACTAGTGAGAATTCACAATTTTTAGCAAAGCCAATTAGCCTACAAATCTGCACATCTTTGGAGTGTGGGAGGAAACTATAGCACACAGAGAAAACCCACGCGGTCACAGGGAGAATGTACAAACACCCCACAGATAGTGCCCAAAGTGAAGTTCGAACCCGGGTCTGGTGCTGTAAGGCAGCAACTCTACCGCTGTGCCATCGTGCCGCCCTATTTCTGACCTAATTTTCAATTTAAAAAACACATTTGTATTAGAATATGATTTTCCCATTTAATTGCATTCAGTTTAACATTTTTAAGATAAAAGTTATTGGCTGCCTATAGATATATACTTCCATGAAACCTTTCATCTAATTATTAAATGTGTAATCAATGTCAGTAATGAACCATGAAGATACGACTGGTGACATTAGCTGATTGAAAGGTGTAAGTAGCTGGCTGATATCTTCAGATCCCGACACTGGCCCAACTAGATCCACATTAGCTTCTCCACCTTTATATTTTACTAGATATTTTTACCACGGAAAATAACATTTGTACTTAACTCAAAAGTCATAAATAATGTAACAGCAGTCATGAGAAAAAAGGACATCACGCTAAGTGTCAAACTATTTTATATACCAAGTAGCAATTATTTTAGAATGGACATCAAAAACAGAGAGACAACCACTGCTTTTCTTTACCATAATGGCAGCTGAAAAAGAATGACCTTTAAATGACATTTAGCAAACCTTTCAAACTGAAAATAAATCCTTCATGTTAATAAGTTTTAGTCAGGTCTATTCTAATCTAATAATTCAATTGGAAGCTCTCAATGTAAAATCCCAGAGTGATTTGCAGATTCCTTCATAATGAATGAATGTAGGATCCTTCAACTGGAAACTACTTGTGTTCAAACCTTGTTTGAAATGTCCTCAAACTACCAATAGCCAGTTCAGAGAGAAGCAACACTGAAATTACACCACTGGACATCAATGTCAGATCTGCATCAAAATCAAAGACAATATTCATAAACTGCTTGAAATATTATTTTGTTTGACCAAGCTATTAGTTATAAGGCATGAGAGAAAAGACAATGAGCATTGTTCCATTGTCAACCATGCGGTAAGACTGTGAATTGTACAAGTGGCGACAGTGGGGCAGCGGTAGAGTTGCTCCCTTACAGCGCTAGACACCCGGGTTCGTTCCTGACCATGGGTGCAGTCTGTACGGAGTTTGTACCTTCTCCATGTGACCCTGTGGCTTTTCTCCAGGTGTCCCGGTTCCCTCCCACATTCCAAAGACGTGCAGATTTGTAGGTTAATTGCTTTCTGTAACTTGTTCCTGTGTGTATAGAATAGAACTAGTGTACGGGTGATCGCTTGTCGGCCGGACTCAGTGGGTGAAGGGCCTGTTTCCACACTGAATCTCTAGACTAAACTAAACTAAAAAAAGTTGAGGATTGGGGATATTGCAAGCAAAAGGAAAACTGTCCCTCTAAACAAAGAAACATGATCAAAGGAAATAAAATACCATTATGTTCCAAAATATGTGGTGTGTAGCACTTCACCTTTGATTTTTTTTCTGAATTAAAGGGCGGTACCAAATAATCCACTGTCTAACATTTCCCTAACTTTGAATACTCTTCAAAGATTAAGTTTGCTCTTAAAAAGTGAAAAGTTTTCCAATTTTTTGAACATTTGTGGCTTTTCATCCATCAACAAAAGTACGCATTAAAAATGTTGAACTACACAGCCGAGATATTCTAGTGCACATTAATGGGTATGCTACATAGCTGGAGGGTGTTTCATGCATCAGTGTCTATTGTAGTACACAACGCTACCAATATCAGGAATCTTCAGGCTGAGGATGTGCCCAAGCTTATGGCCAGTAAAATGAAGGCTGATAAATGCAGAGTGATCAGATCCTGGGACCCGAGGTCTGGCGCCTGGAACTTGTTAGTGTCAACGAAGGACATAAAGTGCTGGAGTAACTCAGCGGGTCAGGCAGCATCCCTGGAGAAGATGAATAGGTGATGTTTCAGGTCACGACCCTTCTTCAGACGGACCCGAAACGTCACCTATCCATGTTCTCCAGAGTTGTTGCCAGACCCAATGAGTTACCTCAGCACTTTGTGTCTTTTCTGGTAAACCAGCATATGCAATTCCTTGTTCCTAACATTGTCAATTAGTTTAGCAGCGATGTTGGGGTAAAGAGATCTGGGTCAATGATCAGCCAAAGGACTGAGCTGGGGTGATGATAGAGATCCGGGCTTCAATCTGGAGAGAGTGGAAGTTTGCGTGGTTTTGCATGATTGTCAGTGGGAGGACCAGGGATGGAGGAGGTTGGAGGATGAGTAGGTCCTTCAGGTCCTTGAGAGGAGACAGGAACCAGGATCAGATCATGCAAGACCTAATTTTCCGGAGAGTGAAAAATGATGGCTGCTCCAGGGAAAACTTATTCTAATTTTCTCTACAGAATTCCAAAAGAAGTATAGCATGGCAATGAAATAATTTGATGTGTGTCTGACATGGAAATTATGACAAGCATAAAATTGTCTTCGGTTGAAGCATTCAGTTGAAAATTTGCTCAGAAATGGTCATTATCTTATTTTCTTCTATTATAATATATATTTTCAATCATGTAATGTTAGAGTAAATAGCATCACAATGTAATTCCTGGATATACATCGTAGTGTCATAGTAAAATTATTATTTACAATGTTCTTTATTCCAGCTCATACAATATATATATATATATAGCCGTATACATGTATATAGCCATATATAGCCATACTGTATATACATACATACATACACATACACACACACACACATATATATATTTTCTCTTCGACATCAAATGCAGACAAGGTGACTGGATGCAGACAAGGAGACCACTTTGCCAAGTACCTAACGCCTCCCAGTTTGCAGCCATTTTAATTCCCCTATCCAGTCCCATAATGATCAGCCAGTCCACAGCCTCATCCATTTCAGGTTGAGGACAAATGCAAACAAGAGGCCAGCACCTCAGATTCTGCCTGGGAAAATTACAGTCCGATGGCATGAAGATTAAATTCTCCAATTTCAGGTAACATCTGTTGCTTTCCTCCCTCCTTCTATCTACCCTGGCTCACTCTGCACCTCCCCGTTCCTTCACAGCTTTATCCCGTAACCTATTACTATACCATCCTGTTTTTTATTTCCTCCTCCTCACATGCTCCTCCCCCCTTCCCCCTCCATTGCTCATCCTCCCCTCTCTTTTATCCATCTGCCACCTTCTTTCCTCACCTAGGTCCATTCTTCACTTCCCTTTCCAATCAGATTCCAGACTTTACAGTCCTTTAGTCCCCACAAAACCTCCAAGCCTCTGTTGCTATCTCCACCATTCTCTCCCCCATCTGACTGTTCTCTGCCAACCAACCCCTCCTCATCTGCATCCCGAGCTAGCTATTGCCCCATCCCTCTCCCCCATCTCTTTATACTGGCTACTTTCTCTCTACTCTTTCAGTCTAGATCCTTTGGGACCGAGATGAGAAAAGCATTTTTCACACAGAGAGTGGTGAATCTCTGGAACTCTCTGCCACAGAAGGTAGTTGAGGCCAGTTCATTGGCTATATTTAAGAGGGAGTTAGATGTGGCCCTTGTGGCTAAAGGGATCAGGGGGTATGGAGAGAAGGCAGGTACAGGATACTGAGTTGGATGATCAGCCATGATCATATTAATGGCCTAGGCTCTGGGCTGCCTACTCCTGCACCTATTTTTCTATGTTTCTATGTTTCTAAGTGTTTAGTTTAGTTTAGTTTAGTTTAAAGATACAGCACGGAACGTGCAAACTCTGTACAGGCAGCAGCATAGTCAGGAGTGAACCTGCGTCTCTGGTGCTGTAAAGGGCCTGTCCCACTTTCATGACTTAATTCAAAACCTCTGCCGAGTTTAAGGGACCTAATAAAAATCAAGATCGTGGTAATCTACGAACTCCTATGACCTTCCACGACTTTGTTCACAAACTCCTACGAACTCCTACGAGTATGTCTACGAATTCTCACGACTATTTCGATGCCCTCCTTACGAGTAAAAAGTTGCAATTTCTTTCATCCCGACCATTTTTTTACTCGTGGACATTTTTTAACGGGCTGGAAAAAACGTCCCGACTTACCTGATGCCCCGAGTACCTATGGTTAGCATAACGAGCCGCTACGATATATCTACGAAATCCTATGACCTCCTACGGACTCGTTACGAACATTCTGCGAGTTTGAATCAAGGGGAAAACTCGGGAGAATTCATGAATTACCTCATGAAAATGGGACAGGCCCTTAAGGCAGCAACTTTACCACTGCGCCACCATGCTGCCCTCTCAACCCAAAACGTCAATTGCCCACTTCCCCCCACAGATGCTGTCTGATCGTTGAGTTCATCCAGCTGCTCTCCCTTTCCTACAATATATCTTTCCTCTGACTAAAACATTCAGCAGTGTTACTGCCTGGTTTAACGTCTAAAATGAAATGAAATGAAAAAAGGACTGGAGCACAATGTCTGGAAACTTAAGGAATGGAAGGTTTGTAGCCCATTCTACTAAGATTTATGAACGGGAAAATCATTAATGAAGTATAAACATTTAACCACAGTTAATACTCTAAAAGCCACTATAAGATTTACTGTAGATGAGTGATCTCTATGACTTGCAAACCATTCCCCTTCCCCGTTAAAGTTCTTGTGCACAGCCAAATTGTATTCCACATCTTAGATTTGAAAGCTTTATGCTTTTTGCAAAATTGCAATCCTATAATTTATGTTCCATTACTCTCTTCTCTGACTTTTCAACGTCGGTATTTGTTTCTTCAAGGTCAGGAACAATGTAATGGGCAACACTTTATAATTGAGGCACAAGGAACGACAGATGCTGGGTTAGGATTAGGGTTAGGATTCTTGCGTTGAACATAAAGTGCAGGAGTAACTCAACAGGTCAGGCAGCATCTCTGGAGGATATGGACAAGGGACGTTTTGGGACCCATCTTCAGATTGTCTATCTATGTCCTCCAGAGAAGCAATGAGTTACTCCAGCACTTTGTGCTCAAATCTTTATAATTACCTGGTATAGCCTATCACTACCAACATTTGTTGTGAATATTACTGCTTTCTTCACAATTCAAGTGGAATGAAACAAGCCAGTACTAAAAGTGAGGCATTCCAAATGGAAGCTATTTCAAGCAGACTTTAGCTCCAGTTTAAAAGACATTATCCAGCACACCTGCCAGGCATGTAAATGCCAGGCATCCTGTTTGTATGGGGCTGATGGTGTGTGTGGAAACTGTAGGTGCTCCAGAGGGAGTACCATGAAGGATTAATACTAATTACCACTGCTTTAGGAATTTGATATTATCCAAAGTGGATTGGGAGTAGAGAGAAATAAGTTGGCATGTCGTAGCCATCTCTCCTCGTGAAGAATTAACACTGTTCTGTGTTGTGTTGAGCAGTCCAGGGTACAAATGAGTAGCGAGTCAGTGCCATTCTCTATGCCAGCCCACTGCAGATGGCATGAACGATGTTAGTACTTTGTATTGGGATGAGATGACAAAAAGCTCTTATATAAGCCTTGGAAGAGGGGATGGAAGTCTTAATTGGAGATGTCATTTTAACTGTCCTGGCATAGAGTTCATGCACACATCTGGCACTTAATTGGGTGTGTTGATGCCAATCTGGGCTACTGCTGTGGATGAGAATCTTTCAAATGATGCGATGAGAATTGCCAGGGAAACAATGCACCAGCTGCCCACCTTGCTGGTGTGTTCAGTGCTCTACTGCTGCTGGAAATCGATCAAGGACACATACATTGATCCTGTGGTTTTGCTCCAAAAGTCTCGAGAAAGGTGAGGGTAAGTTTATTTCACCTCCACTCTTTTTACAACTGCGTCACACAAGGTTGTTGGTACATTCATTTACTGCAGGAAACTTGCTAGTTTAGTTTGGTTTAGTTTAGTTTAGATTAGTATAGAGATACAGCGTGGAAACAGGCCCTTCAGCCCACCAAGTCCCCACCGACCAGCAATCCCCGTACCCTACGACTATCCTACACACTAAGGACAATATTCCAATTTTTTGTACCAAACCTACAAACCTGCACGTCTTTGGAATGTGGGAGGAAACTGGAGCTCCCGGAGAAAACCCACGCGGTCACCAGGAGAACGTACAAACTCAGTACAAACAGAACCCATAGTCAGGGTGGAACCTGGGTCTCTGGCGTTGTGAGGCAGCAACTCTATCACTGCACCACCATGCCGCCCCTAGTGAATGGTCTCGTGAATGCTCTACTTTTCCAATATAGTAGTAATATGACTGGCATAAAAAATTTTTGCTTATGAGCAAAATATTTCATGCTGGTGACCCAGAATTAGTATTAGAAATAGAAAGAAAGATTAAGGTTTTGAGGAACCTCGCACATGGAAAATAATTCTCCCACAAAGTTAACCCTTCCTTTACCTTCACATACTAACTGTGATGCTGTACAACTTCAGTGCCTTTGGCTTGCACTGCAAATTTCTCATTTTCTTTACATTGCTAACCTTTAAATAGTTCACACTCTAGAAACGCATGTCATGTACTCAACATGCCAACTGAAGCGAGGACCCTTTATGAGGGCAAAGGTGATAGAAACAGCTACTGATACATTTTCTCAACCAAATCTTAAGTTCTAAACAAATGAGTGATGATACTTAACAACCGGGTTGTTTTAGATTTTAATATTTCATGTCGCCTCTGGCCATCAGACATCAGTTGAATTATCTTTGTGTTGTTCAAGCACTACTGAGCTGGTGGAATATTCAACAACATTTTAAGCCATATTTTTGGATGGACATATTTACTTTGGATAGTCATGTAAATAAACAAAAGAAACATGAATAACTGTTGATGCTGGAATCTTGAGCAAAACACAAAATGCTGAAGAAACAGTTGTACAGGGTCTTGGTGAGACCACACCTGGAGTATTGCGTACAGTTTTGGTCTCCAAATCTGAGGAAGGACATTATTGCCATAGAGGGAGTGCAGAGAAGGTTCACCAGACTGATTCCTGGGATGTCAGGACTGTCTTATGAAGAAAGACTGGATAGACTTGGTTTATACTCTCTAGAATTTAGGAGATTGAGAGGGGATCTTATAGAAACTTACAAAATTCTTAAGGGGTTGGACAGGCTAGATGCAGGAAGATTGCTCCCGATGTTGGGGAAGTCCAGGACAAGGGGTCACAGCTTAAGGATAAGGGGGAAATCCTTTAAAACCAAGATGAGAAGAACTTTTTTCACACAGAGAGTGGTGAATCTCAGGAACTCTCTGCCACAGAGGGTAGTTGAGGCCAGTTCATTGGCTATATTTAAGAGGGAGTTAGATGTGGCCCTTGTGGCTAAGGGGATCAGGGGGTATGGAGAGAAGGCAGGTACGGGATACTGAGTTGGATGATCAGCCATGATCATATTGAATGGCGGTGCAGGCTCGAAGGGCCGAATGGCCTACTACTGCACCTAATTTCTATGTTTCTATGTTTCTATGAAACGCAGCGGTTAGGCTGCATTTGTGGAAGGAAATGGAGAGATTACATTTCTGGTCAGGACCTTCCTTCAGACCGATAAGAGAAGAGGGGAGGAAGCTGGAAAAGAGAGGTGGGGGCAGGACAAAGCATCACAAGTGATAAGTGGATTCAGGTAAGGGTGGTGGTGATCGGAAGATGTGTGGAGTAAAGGGTAGATGTAAAGGAGACAAAAGGGTGTCAGGTATGGAGAGTAGGAGACAAAAGAGACATAAAGAACTGCAGATGCTGGTCTTGAGCAAAACACAAAGTGCTGGAAGAACTCAATGGATCAGATAGCACCAGTGGAGGGAATGGATAAGTAGTGTTTCAGGTAAGGACCCTTCAGACTGATTGAGTCTAATGAAGGGTCCTGCCTGAAGAGTTACCTGTCCATTCTCTCTACAGATGGTGCCCATCCCATTGAATTCCTCCAGCACTTTGTGTTTTGCACATTTGAATAGACGCTATTGAATCACCTACAGCTTCTCCATATCTTCTGCTTTTCATTTTCTATCAAAGTCATTCGGGTTGAAAATTGAGAAAGATTGTAAGCTGTGATGGGATCGACATCACCTATTTTATCACGCAGTCAAAATTACATACAACTGTTTTGTTCCCGCTGTGAGACTACAAATGGTTGAGACAATTTGTTGTGGAACTAAATATAGTTTTAAAAGAAACAGATCTCATGCACAAATGAGTCTCTGCACAAAATATTGCTGTACGCCTCCTGGCTTCACAGATGCTGGTTGACTTGCCGAGTTCTTCCAGAATTCTGTATTTTGTTCTAAAAAAGAGAAATTGGTTGCACGATTCTGTCAAGTCAGTTAGTTTTTAGACACTGCACATACAGTATAAACCGCACTATCTACATCTACCTTGACTGGATCATACCACCCTGCTACCTATCAGGTCTCTGTTCCATTTTCTCTGTTCTCTATCCCTGTTGTCTTGACAAAACATTCTATGGTGTCTCGGAATTATTTACCCTCTCATTGAACTGTGGTTTCCCCTCTCCCAATATTGATAGAGCCTTTGACTGCATCTTCTCTGTTTCCCACACCTCTGTGTCTCACCTTTTCTCCTCCTGGACGGAGGAAGGACAAGTTGAGTCCGGTCTCGACCCGAAACGTCACCCTTCTCTCCAGAGATGCTGCCTGTCCCGCTGAGTCATTTTGTGTCTATCAGAGGAAGAACAATGCTCCCATGGCCCTCACTTTCCATCCCATTAGTTTCTGCATTGTCAGTGATCTCATAATTCCAACCACGATTGATGAGATGCCACCAATATCTTCCCTTACCCTCGCTTTTCAGCATTCGAAGGATACCGTTTTGCTTGAGACCCTGTTGTAGGAAAAATGTTGTCAAGCTGGAAAATGTGCTGAAAAGATTCATGATGTTGCCAGGACTTGTGGGCCTGAACTCTCGGGTGAGGTTGAGCAGGCTAGGACTTTGTTACATAGAGTACAGGAGGATGAGGGTTGATCTTGTATAGGTGTACAGGCTCATGAGAGGAATAGGTAGGATAAATGAACAGTCTTTTTACCCAGAATAGAGGATTCAAGAACCAGAGGACGTAGGTTTAAGGTGACGGGGGAAGGAATTAACAGGAACCTGAGAGGAAAGATTTTTACACAAACGGTGGTAGGTGTATGGAACAAGCTGCTGGAGGAGGTAGCTGAGGCAGTTACAGTCATTACTTTTAAGAAACATGTACATGGATTGAACAGGTTTAGAGGGATATGGGCCAAATGCAAGCAGGTGGGACTAGGTGGGCCATGTTGGTTGGTGCAGGCATGTTGGGCTGAAGGGCCTGTTTCCATGCTGTATCACTATGACCACGCTTCCCTCCTTTCATAATTCGAAGGAGATTGTTTTGCTTGAGATTAACAGGCACATTCTTCTGCACACTCTCAAGCAAAAGTCACACAACATTTTTCTTTCAATTACAGAGATAAAGCACCTATCCTTTCACATCCTCTTTCCTTCATCAAGGGGCCCAAGTGGTCTATCCAAGTGAAACAGCGATTAACTCACATTTACATAGAAACATAGAAAATAGGTGCAGGGGTAGACCATTCGGCCCTTCGAGCCTGCACCGCCATTCAATATGATCATGGCTGATCATCCAACTCTGTATCCCGTACCTGCCTTCTCTCCATACCCCCTGATCCCCTTAGCCACAAGGGTCACATCTAACTCCCTCTTAAATATAGCCAATGAACTGGCCTCAACTGCCTTCTGTGGCAGAGAATTCCAGAGATTCACCACTCTCTGTGTGAAAAATGTTTTTCTCATCTCGGTCGTAAAAGACTTCCCCCTTATCCTTAAACTGTGACCCCTTGTTCTGGACTTCCCCAACATCGGGAACAATCTTCCTGCATCTGGCCTGTCCAACCCCTTAAGA
The DNA here is from genome assembly GCF_028641065.1 of Leucoraja erinaceus. Classification (NCBI taxonomy): domain Eukaryota; kingdom Metazoa; phylum Chordata; class Chondrichthyes; order Rajiformes; family Rajidae; genus Leucoraja; species Leucoraja erinaceus. The sequence goes on from NC_073400.1 coordinate 11,457,934, forward strand.
ATTTTGTAAGTTTCTATAAGATCCCCCCTCAATCTTCGAAATTCCAGCGAGTACAAGCCGAGTCTATCCAGTCTTTCTTCATATGAAAGTCCTGACATCCCAGGAATCAGTCTGGTGAACCTTCTCTGTACTCCCTCTATGGCAACAATGTCTTTCCTTCCACCCATCTAGCGTATTGCATTAAGTCTTTACAGTGTCGTCTCCTCTACATTGGAGAAACTAAACACAAATGTATTGATTTATCCTGAGCTTCCTGTTGCATGCCACTTTGATTCTCCATCCCACACCCACTCCCTGCCAGTGGCCTCCTGTATTATTTAAAGTGAGGCCCAAAATAAACCCTTCATCTTCCATTGGGACAGGTTCCAGTCTGTCGGGCTCAGTATCAAATTCTACAACTTTGATTTCTCTATATTAGACCAGGTCAGTTCTCTTTCCCAGCTTAGTTGAAGGGTCTTTGATCTAAAAATTAACCCTTTTCTTTCTTTCCACAGATTATGCCAGGTCCCTTGAGTATTTCTAAACAAAGTCAACTAGTCTGAAGAAGGGTTTCGGCCCGAAACGTTGCCTATTTCCTTCGCTCCATAGATGCTGCTGCACCCGCTGAGTTTCTCCAGCTTTTTTGTGTAACCTTAGACTTTAAACAACACAGACACATGAAAATCAGTCATAATGGCTCCGTGAAATATCTGTGTGTCCATAACCTAGATATTTTATTTTATCCTTCAATTTTATCCTTCAATTTATCCTTTTATTGGAACTTCTTGGGATCAGAAATTGCATAGTTGGTGACATCATTTGGAAGCATCAGCTGACCAAATGAACAATGACATATTGAGAAATTAAAGGCAAAAAGATGACCTTTGATCACAAGGGTTAGATGCCTGTACCAGTGTTGGTCATTGAGTGTGCAGAGTCAGTTTAATTGACATCAACATCATTGGATATTGGAAGATGAACACAACTGGCTGCTGTGATTCTTGCAACTGTTTGGCTCCCGCAACCAAAGGCAGACTTCTCTTCCTCAGGCACAAATACATCTGGTATTAGGTTAAGTTAAAGAAACATTGTCTATATTTTTACAATTGGACATCTGCCCATGGTTCAGGTATAACAATGGAACCCACTCACTCTTTCCTGAGAGGTTTGATGAGTTTCTGACTGGACTTGGCACAATAGGCATCTGGTAAATTCTGTGCAGCTAGTTGTATTGGGAGTCATTTGACTTCCTCCTTGTGAGGTGATGAGATGTAATGGTTGGTGGACAGAGAATTCTCAGAGATGTTTCTCAGTTGGATTGGGTTGGGGACATAAGATTCTGGGCCCCAGATTCAGGGACAGTAATATGAGGAAAGGTTGGAAAGACTGGGCTTGTATTCACTGGTATTTAGAAGGATTAGAGGGGATCTCATAGAAACATATAAAATTATAAAAGGACTGGACAAGCTAGATGCAGGTAAAATGTTCCCTGTGTTGGGGGAGTCCAGAACCAGAAGCCACAGTCTAAAAATAAAGGGGAAGCCAACTGAGATGTGAAAACATAATTTCACCCAGAGAGTTGTGAAGTTGTGGAATTCTCTGCCACAGAAGGCAGTAGAGGCCAATTCATTGGATGAATTTAAAATAGAGTTAGATAGAGCTCCAGGGGGTTAGCGGGATCAAGGGATATGGGGAGAAGGCAGGCACGGGTTACAGATTGTGGATGATCAGCTATGATCACAATGAATGGTGGCTCGAAGGGCCAATTGGCCTCCTCCTGCACCTATTTTCTATGTTTCTATTTTCTATGTATCTATACACTGTAAATGGCTCGATTGTAATCATGGAGTGTCTTTCTGTTGACTGGTTAGCACGCAAAAAAAGCTTTTCACTGTACCTCAGTGCACATGACATTAAATTGAACTAACTAAAGTAAACTCAAGAGGACTTTGTTGAGGAAAATCAACAATTATCTGGGAGGAAGAGTGGAATAAAAACAGATTAAATAAATCTTTCAGCCTGTTTTACTATCTTTTAAAATAATCGCTTTACATTGTAGCCAGCTCTTCCGACCCCAAGCATGACCTAAGCTCAAAACAATATTTCTTCCCTGATCCCGGAAGCAATCTTTCCCGCATCCCTCCCATTCCCAGATCCCCCCTCCCCCCCCCCCCCCCCCCCTCCCTCTCCCTCTCCCCCTCTCCCCCTTTCGCTCTCTCCCTCTCACTCTCCCCTTCTCCCTCACCCCCCTTCCATCCCCTCTGCCTCCCCCTCCCCTACCTCTCTCTCTCTACCTCTCCATCCCCCCCCCCCCCCCCCCCCTCTCCCTCTCTCCCTCCCTCCCTCCCTCTCCCTCTCCCTCTCCCTCCCCCTCCCCCTCCTCCTCTCCCTCCCCCTCTCCTCCTCCCTCCCATCTCGCTCTCGCTCTCCCTCTCCTTCTCCTTCCCCTTCCCCTCCCCCCCCCCCTCTCCCTCCCCTCCCCTACCCCTACCTCCCCTCCCCCTCTACCTCTCCATCCCGCTCCCCCCCTGTCCCTCTCACTCCCCCCCCTCTCCCTCCCCAACTCCCACTCCCTCTCCCTTTCCCTTCCTTCCTCATGATTCTAAACTGAGCCAAAGATCCCCTTTCTTCCTTGGATCCCACCCCATCATTCATGTATTCAAGAAAGAGTTATACATAGCTCTTAGGGCTAACAGAATCAAAGGATATGGGGGGAAAGCAGGAACAGGGTACTGATTCTGGATGATCAGCCATGATCATATTGAATAGTGGTGCTGGCTCGAAGGGCCGAAAGGCCTACTCCTGCACCTATTTTCTATGTTTCCGTGTCAGATGCCTGACACCACACCACGCAACAAGGAAACTGTACCAACGAAACTGCAGGAGCTGGAGACCTGAAAGGGGAGGCCTTGAAGGGACCATGAGATAGTGAGGGACCAGGGAGGAATCTGATCTTTTAGTGGATGCTATAAATTCAGCTCTTCCTGATTACTGGTGGAACATAAATCAGAAGATCTGACCTATTAAGGTGGGTGAGTTAGAGAGTGACAATTGCCAGCATTTTATTATTACAAGATTCGACAGTGAATTGCATTAATATTCCAACAATTCCTTCCTATCATATTCCACAATTGTTTAACATTCACACCTTCATGATGTCGCACCTTCACCTTCTTTTAGGAACCTGGAGTTGTAAAGCAAACTTGATGATTCTGATCATCGATGTATGTCCTTAATCACCACAAATCATGTTCCATGTTTGTTCATGGAAGTCCACCATGATCTAGTGGAACTGTCTGTCTGATTCTTTTCTTCACTCACGCCTGAGACAGATTAAGTAATTGCTTCAATGGTAAATTGAATGTTGGCATCAGAGTTATCTGGGTTCAATTATCTATGCAGGCAGTCCATTAAAGCTCAGAAGTAATGTTTCCTCTAAATTATCATTAAACGGAATTATTTGCATTTAAGTCCTTGCATAATGTGTATGCTTTGGCAAACTACTGATCATTTGACATGAATTTAGAAATAACTCAATGTAATGGATTAGTTTGGGGGATGATAAGGATATAATATGCGTATTTATCTTTCTCCAACTATTTGGTAGGAGTGGACAAATGTTTCTCTGGATGCTAGCAATTCTTTGGTGTTCGTATTGGTTTATTATTGTCACACGTACTGAGATACGGTGAGACACTGTCTTACGTGCTATCCAGGAAAATCATACCATACATGAGAAGTATAAAGAGCAATGATCTCTACATATGTGAGTTTTATAAACGTAAGAACCAAGACAACCCAGAGATAAGTCTGATCTCCAGCAGATAATGTAGAAACAAGGAATTGCAGATGCTGGTTTACAAAATAAGATGCAAAGTGCTGGAGTGACGCAACAGGTCAAGCAGCATCCTGAGAGAACATGGATAGTCAGTTATCTGCTGTTATCAGGCAATTAAACAATCATCCCAACAACTGGAGAGCAGTCCTGAGCTACTATCTACGTCATTGGAAACCCTCAGACTATTTGTACTGGACCTTATCTTGCACTAAACGTTATTCACGTTCTTCCCTTGTATCATGTATCATGTAATGTAGATGGTCCTTTCGCTGTGAAAGCATTTCACTGTGCCTCGGTACATATGACAATAAATTAAACTAAACTAAACTAGTCTGAAGAAGGGTCCAGATCTGAGGTGTCACCTATCCATGTTGCCAGAGATATGACCTGACCCTCACCAGCCATGATAGAATGGCAGAGTAGACTTGATGGGCCGAATGGCCTAACTCTGCTCTTATAACTTATGAACTTATGAAAGTACACAAGAAATGATTGATGTACACTTCATTCAAATGGTAGACTGTGGCCAATGCACCACTGCCCTTATACTGTAATACATCATGTACACATGTCCTAGAGAATGGCTTGAACTCACAATCTACTGATTTGGAGAGCAAGGAACATCTGCTGAGAAAAATTGCCCCTCGTAATGTTACCTATAATAAATCATGTCCAATGGAGATATTTTGAAAGACACTCTCAGAATAACAAATTATTTGCATTGAAAACTTGTTACACCTGTAAATTAATCATTTGATTTATGCTCATTATTTACATATGAAATTTGCCTTTGATATATCTGATCACAAATCTTTATGAGCTAGGATATGGAAATACAAACGTCTTAGATTTCACTGATAAGAGCGACCAATAAAGGAATTTAAAAGCTGGAGACCTTGCTACGGAGTAAATGAAAACATCCATTTTAAGGAAACATTGGGTGAACATCAAACCCATCTTCAAACACTGCATGGTCTTTGATTAATGGGAACCCACAGGGTGTTTCCATTAAGAGCATGTAGAGCATTGCGGGATATTGCCTAATTTTTTCATGCTTTCTTTTAAATGCAGGCGAGCTTTAGGATTCTGCTGATGCAGGCATTATACAACGGAGCACTGTGATACAGGACTGAAGTACATGTGCATTCCGAGCCCACTGCAGTATTCATCTTTTCAAGTTTCTTCCCTCGTTTTCTGAATCATAAATCACTTACATATCCTGCATTCTCCATCCATGACCACATGCTATTTCTTGTCTCGGAACCTATGAGATTCTGTGTGCTATTGGAAATGCTAAATAAACCTGGACTGGGAGAAAAATTGTAGACTCATCCCTATCACGGTAGTAAAACAGACTATGACAGTCAGGTTAATCGAATAGTCGGGATGGCACCGAGCACATAAATGCAAGTATTTTTTTCAATCTATCTGTAGATCCATTGGACAACAAAACGAACATACATCGATCAGAACATAAACATTAACCAACAATGGACTGCAACATTTTCCAGCTGTTAAAAATGAAAAGGATATGCCTTATTCTGACATTGAATAAAGTTGGTTGCTGAGTGAAATTAAAAGGCAATTTTTAGCAAGCAGATAAAATATCCTTACCGCTTATGAGATTACTGGCAGCTTCCTTCAGAAGTTGGATAATCAATTAATTTGCTGTCGGTTGCTTCCTGCAGACCTCTTGCGTGTGTGTGTGCAATTCGGTTGCCTATCAAGCACTACCCGCAATAGTACACATGCGGCTCTCTCTCCTGCTGCTTGCGATGCTGCTCACACAGCCCTGCATGCAGAGATGACAGGCGTGGACGCGCATTCAAGGGCATTCCCCAGGAATCAATATGCAAATCCTTCCCCCGAGATTGGCTCTGCTACACTAGACCTGTGTACGAACTTCAGGCAAAAAACCAAACATGATTTCCGAGCATCGATGCAAAAAGGAGCTAACTCCAGTTCCGAAATACTGCAAAGTTTTAATAAGGTGCCTTACGCGAAACGACCAGAAGAATCACATCAGTGTCATTTAAAAATATAACAACCTTCATGACTAAAAACATGCCTCCTTTTTTAATTGAATACAAATCATGAAAATATCACTAAATGAAGTTGAAACATCCATTTGGAATGTGCATCAATACCTTCATTTCCGTTTATTAATGCCTTCATTTAAAACGCCCACGTTCTCAAGATTTGTGTTTGAGAGTTGCAGGTTAATTAAAAGGTACCTTCATTCCTCTTCTTTGTCCTACAGGGCATCTTACATATACTCAGACAATCTACCCAGGAAAAACTTACAGGCTGATTTTTGATGACTCACTGAGTCAAGGTAGCGAGTGCTGCAATACTGAGGCACAGCGATGAGGTACCAGGTTCAATCTGTGATCAACCTCAGTTTGACATTCTTAGCTGTAGCACCAACGTGCAGAGTCATATAAAGGCCCACACTCACTCAATATCTATAGGACATAAACATTCACTAACGATGAATTGCCGCATTTTCCAGCTATTAAAATGAAAAGGATGTGCCTTACTCTGACGTTGAATAATGTTGTTTGCTGAGGGAAATAAATGATAAGGCAATTTTTAGCAGAACAAGACCTTGGCCCTGAAGACCAGAGTGGGAGCCACTGGCGACGACAGTCACGAGGCTTGGGCCGGCAGGAGAGGGATCGAGGTATGAAAAACATAGAAACATAGACAATAGGTGCAGGAGTAGGCCATTCGGCCCTTCGAGCCAGCACCGCCTTTCAATATGATCATCGCTGATCATCCAGAATCAGTACCCCGTTCCTTTCTCCCCATACCCCTTGATTCCGTTAGCCCCAAGGTCCACATCCAACACCTTCAAGGTCGTTCAACACCTTCAGTTATTGCCTCCAGCACCTTCAAGGTGGGCTGCAGCAGGTGCCTCCTGGTCACAAAGTCGGTAGGGCTTGGAGAGGGCCGCTGGTTCGTGGGCCGAGCTGGTCCAGGGCGACGGAGGAGGCCCTGCAGCAGACTGGATCTTGCCTGGATTGGGAGCCGCTCCAGTACATCGAGAATGTGGATGGACTTTGGACTTTTTGTAAATGCCACCACAATAAGGCGACTCATGCATGTGTGACCGATGCAAAATGAATTTGACTGTGCAATGCACACGTGACAATAATGCACCGTTGAACCATTATGCTCACAATTAGAATACTAAAAGCTGCCTATTGTATCCAATTATCTAAATGATCTAAATCTTGAGTGGGTGCAATTTTTGTATCTCGGGGTTTTCTAAGCCAACATTCTGCTTACAGATAGATGGCTGACCCTCCCAGATAACTATGAGAAATATATTTTACCAGCCGTTAAAAGTTGAGGTGAAATCAATCTCCAATTACATGGAAACAAATGAAAATAACAGCAGTAGGAGGCCATTCAGCCCTACAACTCATCTGTCATGCTGTTCCTTCATCAGAATAACATACTCCCATTATCTCCCCAAATCTCTTGATGCTTTGTGTCTTTCTCTGTATTACATGTATTCTGCAACTTGCCCTCGAGAGTAATAAATTCCACAAGTTCATCAGCTTCTGAGTGAGGATATTTCTCCTCATCTTGGTCCTAAATGTTTTACCCAGTATCTTGAGTCTATAACTCATTATTCTAGTCCCTCCAGCTAGAGAACTTACCCTCTCTGCATCCAGTAAGTTCAGCCCTGTCCGAATTTGGTATATTTCAGTTAAATCTCTCACTTTTCTACACGCTACTGCCTGGAGGCCAAATTGATCCATATTCCTACTTCTAAGCCGGTTATTCCATCTCCAGAATCACTTTGGTTAACTTTCACGGAACCCCTCCATAGCCTGGAAATACTTTCTTTGGTAAGGAGACCAAAAGAGCACGCAATACTCCAAGAAAGATACAAAGTTCTGGAGTGACTCAACAGGTCAAGCCATCTCTGGAGAACATGGAGAGGCGGCGTTTTGGGTCATCATATCCTTCCCTCCTTCCCTCCCTCTTCCCTGTGCCCTGCCTAGACTCTCACCAATTTCTCCCCCTTTCCCTTCCTCCCCTCCCCTTCCCTTGGCTTCACAATTCTTCTCTTTATCTTAAACCCTTAGTCTTTTCATCTCTAGCCTTTGTCCAATTGTTTGCCTTTCAAAATCCCCCCCCCCCCCTCCCACCCCCCTCACCTGTACCCACCTATCATTCGCCAAGAAAGGAATTTTAGGGAATGTCTAATAAAGTCCAATAATTTTAGGGAATGTCTAATAAATAAAAATGTGAAGAAATATTACAAATGAGAATTTAATAAACATCAACAGGCCCAGATAATATTTTCACCCTCAGAGTTATATGTGCAACGACAAAAAACAAATTCAAACTTTAGTTCTGATGCCAAGTTCCTGCTGAAATCTTCAAAGGTCTAACACTGGTGCATTAGAAATGCTGGAAGGACTATTTGATCTGTCCGCTAATCTCACAATCTTAGCACACATAACGTACATATTTCAATAATACTCATTTACATAGATTTTCATTTAGATCAATATCTACATAAAAAATTGAACATTACTGAAGACCAAACCACTTTACAAAATGGTTTAGGTAGTTTGCATAAATTATTTTTTATTATTATTCTGTCTCATTCAAGGATAATCAGTTCTTAGATCACTGTTAGTAGCATGGATATTAAATATATATATTTGTAATCAGTAAAAGGAGAATTTAAAAAAAGGGAATATAATGCTGTTTCTCTCAAAAGAAAGATTTATGTAAATGCTACTTTTTGAAATTTTGTTCAAGTATATTACATATATATTTTTTTAAATGCTGTTTTGTCAATAATATTTTGCTGAAAAAATGAAATATGATGCAATTACACTGAAGCATAGGGACTTGCAAATGTACATGGGCTATCCAAAAGAATTGGATATTGCACTATTTTAGATTTCGCTCCTAGATCCTTTGAATGATTGACAAGCTGACACATTGTTGCACCTAGGCATGGTGCAACGCTGTCAAGGTGCAGTGCCCAGAAATGCATTGATGCATCCAGGAAATGCATAGATGCACATGCAGATGGCATGGACCATACTGGCAGAACAAGCCTTCACAATTGTGTAGGAAGGAACTGCAGATGCTGGTTTAAAGCAAAGGTAGACACATAATGCTGGAGTAACTCAGTAGGACAGGCAGCATCTCTGGAAAGGAATGAGTGATGTTTCAGGTCAGTCTGAAGAAAGGTCTCGACCCGAAACGTCACCAATTCCTTCTCTCCAGAGATTCTGTCTGTTCCGATGAGTTATTCCAGCATTTTGTATCTAATCCTTCACTATGAATGTGTGATCTGCTGTGGCAGTATATAAAATTATGAGAGGCATACACAGGGTAGACAGTCAAAAGCTGTGCCACAGGATGTAAATGTTCAGCTCTAGAGGGCATACTATGGGGTGAGAGGAGGAAAGCTTAATGGAGGTGTACGGGGCAATTTTTTTTGCATTGAGAGTGGTGAGGGTTTGGAACACATTGTCAAGGCTGGTGGTGGAGGCACATACAATAGTTGTGTTTGAGGCTTTTAGGAACATGAAAGTGCATGAAATAGAGGGATACAGATCATGTACAGGAAGATCAAATCAGTTTAACTTGGCACTATGTTCAGTGCAGACATTGCGGGCTGATGGGCACATTCCTGTGCTGTACTGTGCTATGTTCTATGTTCCATGACATGAAATTAGTTGCCAATCTCATGTCATGCTAGGAATCATCTGCAGGAAGGAACTCTTTGGAATAAATAATCCCCCCTAGTTCTCATCCCTGGGATTCCTGAGATGCCCTCCATTACATCCAATGTTAAACAAACTCCACCCACCCAAACAGATCCTGAACGTGATCATCATCCCAACTCAAACATGATCCATACCTTTCCAGCACTGTAGACATTCATAACTTCTCACTTGATGTCCAGACCCCAAGTTAGAGATCCTGAGATAGACACAAAGTGATGGAGTAACTTAGCAGGATATGCAGCATCTCTGGAGAGAGGGAATGGGTGAGGGTTTGGGCCAAGATCCTTCATTCCTTCTCTCCAGGAATGCTGCCTGTCCAGCTGAGTTACTCTAGTCTATCTTCGGTTTAAACCAGAATCTGCAGTTCCTTCCCACACATTAGAGATCCTGAGATCCCAACTCTCACTAACTGATGTCCAAATCATCCCTCATCTCCCTAACCCCCCCTCCCCACCCCCATCCTGCACACATCTCCACCAATGCCTGGCCCCATTCTCACCAATGGCCAGCAATCTACCAACTACCAACATGTTAAATGGTCAGATCGACATAGACTACAAGACCTACACCAAACCCAAACCAATTAGGAGCAGACGAGGGCATTTGATCCAATTTGTGATCCCAGCTACAAAGGCAGATGTGTACAGCAATTTGTTCTTCCTCCGCACAATTAAAGCATGGAATAATCTCCATCCAACTATAGTTACCCAAATAGATGCAACTAAATTTAAAGTAGCTCTTTCTTCCCAATAACCCTTTCTGGCTTAAGCCCTCCCTTCACCACCTCCAGTTTAAATTCCATTTGGAATATTTTGGAGGACCAAGAAACCAAAAACCAAGAACTTTATTTTAATTATTCCTGACCAAGAAAGGAAAGGTTTTGGTTTAGTTTTTGTTTTAGAGATACAGCTTGGAAACAGGCCCTTTGGCCCATCAGGTTTGCGCTGGCCAATGATCACCCCTACACTAGTTCTATCTACACACTAGGGACAGTTTACAGAAGTCCGTTAACCTACAAACCTGTACATCTTTGGAATGTGGGAGAAAACCGGAGAACCTGGAGAAAACCCATGTGGTCACTGGGAGAACATACAAACCCCATACAGACAGCACCCATAATCAGGATTGAACTCGGGTCATCGGCGCAGTAAGGTAGCAACTCTACCGCTGCGCCACTTTGCCGCTCTTGAAGGTCTTGAATCATATTAAATGGCAAACCTTTGGATTTGGAGTTGGTGACCCTCGGACTATCTTTGATCGGACTTTACTGGCCTTCCCTTGCACTAAAGGTTATTCCCTTATCATGTATTATACACTGTAAATGGCTCATTTGTAATCGTGCATTGTCTTTCCACTAACTGGATAGCACGTGACAAACGTTTTTCACTGTACCTCAGTACATGTGACAAGAAACTAAAATTAACTGTTTGTGTCCAACAGAATGTCTGTAGAACTGGCCCTCACGCATTGGTGTCCAGCCACTTCACATTCAACGCACTGAAACTCCCAGTAAGCCGTGCGGCAGAAACCCAGCACGTGGCAGCCTGCAGGGAGAGATACACCGAGCCGGCCTCTACTCATCCCCCGCGGCCAAACGCAAGACCCGACGGACAGCCGCCTATAGTGGGGAGGCTGCAGAACCGGCCCTGCGTGCCCCCAAGGACCAGGGACCAGGAAATTGGAGTCGGTGACAACCACGGATGCGGCGGGTGAGGAGCAACACCGGTGGAGAGGGAACCGGGGACTGGCGTACCGCACCTTAAGGTCAGCAGCGAGAGGCGCTCCTTGGGGCACAATGATGTACAGGCGAGGAGAGGGACATCACATCCGAGGAAGACAGTGGCTGGAGGCCCGTAGTGGCCTGGGGCTTGCCAGAATTGGATGACACTCATGAGAACTAGAGCGCAGACTGGACTTTGAAAATGGTGCCAAAACATGGCCTCTCTTGCGTGCGGGCTCAGTAGACTATTTCTATACACTTGCTAACTGAGGATGTGCTTGGGTATGGTGATGCTGTGTGCAGGACTGTACGTAAGGAAAATAATTTTGCTGTGCATGGTGGCACGGTGGCACAGTGGTAGAGTTGCTGCCTTACAGCGCTTTAAGCGCCAAAGATCCTGGTACGATTCCGACTATGGGTGCTGTCTGCACGGACTTTGTACGTTTTCCCCATGACCGCGTGGGTTTTCTCTGAGATCTTCAGTGTCCTCCCACCCTCCAAAGACCCACAGGTTTGTGGGTTAATTGGTTTGGTATAATTGTAAAATTGTCCCTCATGTGTGTAGGATGTGTGTTAATATGCAGGGATCGCTGGTGGTCGCAGGGGCCTGTCGCAGTGGGCCAAGGGGCCTGTTTCTGCGCTGTATCTCTGAACTAAACTAAACTAAACTTTGCATATGTGACGATAAATGCACCATTGCGTTTCTATTTTCTGTGCCATTTCTGTAGCATCATGAGGAGAATAGATCGGGTCGATGCACAGAATCTCTTGCTCAGAGTAGGAGAATCGAAAACCAGAGGACATAGTTTCAAGGTGAAGGGGAAAAGATTTAATAGGAATCTGAGGAGGTAGTTGAGGCTGGGACTATCCCAACGTTTAAGAAACAGTTAGATAGGTACATGGATAGGACAAGTTTGGAGGGATATGGACCAAGCACAGGCAGGTGGGACTAGTGGAGCTGGGACATTGTTGGCCGGTGTGAGCAAGTTGGGCCGAAGGGCCTGTTTCCACACTGTATCACTCTATGGCTCTATGACATCCTGAGATGAAGAATTGCTAGGCCAAGGAGTCTGTGTGAATGACACCAACACTAAAAATCTACCGCTGTACTCTATTTGTTACAACTTGATATAAAAAGGAAAACAGTTATTGATGCCAAAACGTCCCTCGTCTCCCCCATCCCACACCCATCTACCAACACCCTGGCTGGCCCCAGTCTCTCCAACAACTGGCAATCGACCAGCTTTCTTTTAATCACTCCACACTGGGAAAGTAGATGATCAATACCGCACTCTCCACAATTTCAGTTCACCCCAAAATACATCCTTATCTGTGGGGTTACAGGTGAAATATCATCAGTACCCTCAAGGAAAACTCGACAGCAAATGTACACCAATAAATATCATTCAGCTAATGGTCAGATAGTGCTGGTAATGAGGGGCGGGGAGTGAAATTGTCAGAGGCACAGTAAGATTCATGTTGATTCCTAGCTAGTTTACACCCCATATTCTTTCCTGTCGACTGAATGCAAAAGGAAATTGTGCTTAATGTAAAAGCAGTTAATAATTCACTGCGAGCCACGTTGGTGCAGTGGTGACGACCTATTTCATTGCATTCTGTTAAACGTATTTATTTTATTTTATTTGCAGCAGGAGAAGGATGCAAGACAGGGCTTCTGTTAACGTGGCTACCTTGCCAGACTCTTGTCACGGTCTCTGAGCTGCATTCAAGGCCACTGGGGAACAGAATACCTTTGGAAACTCATTAAAAGAAACATTTTTATAGAACTCAATAGCAAAATATTTGTATCTGTAAAATAATGAGATTCCAGGTGCTAAAATTACAACTGAACTCCCTAAAATAATTAAATTTAATCCACTAGCTAGGATAAAATCAGCAAATAAAAAAAGAATGAAAATGAAAGAAAGAATGTTAATTGTATTAATTATATAAGTTATAAAAAAAGATTACATGGTTTCTTCATGGATGCATAAATAAAATTGGTTATTTAATGCATATTTCAAGCACAGAGCAGCTACCCGTACACCAGAGCCATCATAAGTGAATGCAAATTATATTTGGGTTTAAAAATAATTTAAATCTTGGTCACAATTTGGTCAGCGTGCAGCAGCAAATGTTTTGTTTTAGTCCTAGATATTCATAGTCATAGAGTCATACAGCACGGAAACAAGCCCTTCAGCCCAACTTGTCCATGCTGTCCAAGGTACCATCTACACTAGTCCCACCCGTCAGCATTTGGTCTATATCCCTCTAAACCTTTCCCATCCATGTGCCTGTCCAATTGTTTTTTTAAATGTTGTTATAGTATCTGGCTCAACTGCCTCCTCTGGCAGCTCGTTCCATATACCCATCACCCTTTGTTTGAAAAAGTGGCCCCTCAGGTTACTACTAAATCTTGTCAGCCTGTCACCTTAAACCATGTCCCCTGGTTCTTGATTATTCCCCTACTCTGGGTAAAAGTCTCCACACAAGTCCCTATCTATTCCAATCATGATCTTATAAACCTCTATTACATTTGAAAATTGAATATTACCTGCGACCCAAGGGCTTTGAGAGAAAGAGACTGTTTGCAAGTGGAGGGAATGCAGTGTATGCTTTAGATATTGCAGAACACAAGAGGATTGTCTTCTGCTGGAAGGTAGTGGTGGTGGGATTCTCTGTTTATCAGTTATTTGTGTGCGGTGGGTAAAAGAGTGGAGTGTTCACAGTGTGTGCAGCAGTTATTGTGTGCTAGATGGCGGGTGAATTAAATGGCTCATGTGAAGTGGTCAGTGCTGTTTCAAGGAGGTGGTCTGGGATAGTACTGTCCGGGAGGAGTGGCTCAGTTGATCCATGGGGCTAGCGTCACGTGACTGTCTGTCTGTTGGGTCAGATGATATATAAATGGGGATAGGTGAAGGATATACAACAATTAACTGCAGATGCTCATTTCCCTAAGGATCTTTGACACAGAACACACAGGATCCTGGAGTTACATTACTATTAAAACTCAAAGTACTTGTGCTATGACACCAAGATAAGTGCTCAACCAAGAAAACAAAACCAAATGCTAAAGTAGTATCTAAATTACTTATACACATTTATGCTATAGGACAATAACTAACTCCATATTCAGTAATAAGCTATCTTTTTGTTAACAAACATTAACCAAGAAACCCAATACCAATGCCACATAATAATCTAAGATGCCTTTACACAGTTCATCTGTGGGACAATAAAAACGAGGTGTGTCGATGACAATAACTCCAGTCTGAAGAAGGATCCCGACCCAAAACATTACCTATCCCTGCACTCCAGGGATGCTGCCTAGCCTGTTAAGTTACGTCAACATTTTTTGACTTTCTAAGGGGAAGGATGTTCATTTGGAAGTGGCTACAAGCCGTTATCTTAGAGTTATGAGGTTGGAGGCCTGAAGAAATGCTGGTAGGAAAATAACACAAGGGGAATCTGCCCGAGTTCGGTTCCTGGCATGATGCTTGTCACTAAGCACTAAGGTCCTGTTCACTATGCACACTCCAAACCTACCCCCGCCCTCCCAACTGGCCCTTTAAATTGCATGCTGCAGAACCTGCAACGCAATAAATACCTAAGGTAGATACAAAAAGCTGGAGCAACTCAGCGGATCAAGCAGCATCTCTGGGTGAAAAGGAATGGGTGACGTTTCGGGTCTCTTCTTCAGACTGAGATTCAGGAGAAAGGGAAATGAGAGATACAGCCGGTGATGTAGAGGGATATAGAACAAATGAATGAAAGATATGCAAAAAAATAACGATTATAAAAGAAGGAGCTGTGGGCTAGGTGGGAATGAGTACAGACAATGAGACTGCTTGGCTGCTTGGCTTCTGAGGGACCAACAACTGAATGTGTTTGGATCAACAGGACCTAATAATCCCAGCAATGCTTTAATTGAACTCTGCAGTATGGATAACATCATGATGTGCTTGTCCAATGTGAAAAACAATTCGCTTGTAGGCAGGATTCACAACAGGAAGTGTACGGTTATTTTTCCAGGGTATCAAGGTGTAACTTGGAAAATGCATAATCACTTTGTACATTAGAAACGTTGATTTTCAATAATTTGTCACTGAAAAAAACCAAGTATATCTGTAAATTTAGTTTAGTTTAGTTTAATTTAGAGATACAGTGCAGAAACAGGCCCTTCAGCCCATCGGGGCCAAGCCGACCAGCAATCACCCACAAACACTAGTTTTATCCTACAAACCAAGGGACAATTTACCAAGGCAATTAACCTACAAACCTGTACATCTTTGGAGTGAGGGAGGAAGTTAGAGCACCCGGTGAAAACCCATGCAGTCACAGGTAGAATATGCAAACTCCGTACAGATAGCAACCGCAGTCAGGATCGAACCCGGGTCTCTGGTGTTGTAAGGCAGCAACTCAACCGTGGTCCACTGTGTTGTAAATATTTACTTACAATGAACTAACAAATCTTCCTCCACATTGCTTGAAGTAAGTCAGACAACATGGGGGCAATACTGATGACTTCACTAATCCACGTATCCATGGAACAAGGCCAGACCAAACTGATATGAGCAACTTCCTGCTGTTTGCCTGATGTCTACTCATTTACTGCAATTTTGGAACATCTGCAAAACCAAGGAGCGTGCGTCTTGCTGAAAGCAGGCAAGGGTCTCATTACCCTCAGCAAAGTTTTACGTAACACTATACAAAGGATTGGGATGCAATTTTGACTTGAAATTGCTTCGTGCCTGTTTGGTACCAGAATCATCCACACAGACACAGAATATTTTAGGGCAGCAAGGAGGCGCAGCAGTAGAGTTTGAAGAAGGGTTTCGGCCCGAAACGTTGCCTATTTCCTTCGCTCCATAGATGCTGCTGCACCCGCTGAGTTTCTCCAGCATTTTTGTGTAGCGGTAGAGTTGCTGCCTTACTAGGTTCAATCCTGACTACGAGTGCTATCTGTATGGAGTTTGTACATTCTCCTTGTGACCATGTGGGTTTTCTCTGGGTGCTCTGATTTCTTCCCACATTCTAAAGACACACAGGTGTGCATGTTAATCGTCTTTTGTAAAAATTTATGTTGTCCCTCGTGTGTAGGATAGTGTTGGGGTGTGGGGTGATCGCTGGTTGGCACGGACCCGGTGTATCGAAGGGCTTGTTTCCGTTCTGCGTCTCTGAAGTCTAAAAGTCGAAAGCCTGAAGGTATCAGACAAACCAGCCTCAACTGAAAAGCTTTGCTCAGAAAAGGCCAGCTCTTTTAGGGGTGGTGTGTGGAGAAGGGTAGATTGTGCATGTTACTCCTGTGAATCCCAGTCTCTCCTGACGGGATCTTTACCACTCATGTATGTACAGATGTATCTATTTCTCACCCAGTCATCTGAGCAACACAGTGGCACAGCTGGTACCTCACATGATCTGCTGCCTAGCCCCTAAAGAACTATCTAACTCTCTTTTAAATTAATCCAGTGAATTGGCCTCTACTGCCTTCTGTGGCTGAGAATTCCACAAATTCACAACTCTCTGGGTGAATATTTTTTTCTCATCTCAGTTTTAAATGGCCTCCCCTTTATTCTTAGATTGTGGCCCCTGGTTCTGGACTCCCCCAACATTGGGAACATTTTTCCTGCATATAGCTTGTCCAGTCCTTTTATAATTCGTACATGTTTCTACAAGATACCCTCTCATCCTTCTTAATTCCAGTGAATACAAGTCCAGTCTTTCCAATCTTTCCTCATATGACAGTCCCGCTATCCCGTGGATTAACCTCGTGAACCTATGCTGCACTGCCTCAATAGCAAGGATGTCCTTGCTATTGAGCACATTCAATAGTTTGCACATTCCCCCTGTGACTGTGTGGGTTTCCTCTGGGTGCTCCATTTCCCTCCCACATTGCAAAGACATTCAGGTTCATAGTTTGATTGGCCTTTATAAATTGTGCCAAGTATGTAGGGAGCGGATGTGAAAGTGGGAGAACATCAAACTAGTATGAAACAGGTTGGCGTGGATTTGGTGGGCTAAAGAGCATTTTGCTGCACTTTTAATCAATTCAATCAGATTATTACTGCACAGGATGAGCCTCCAGTTCCATACATGGAGCCTAATGATTCACAATGGTTTCAGTTCTTTGACTGGTGGTGCTTTGATTACTTCCTCCACCACCCATCCAAGGGACAACAAAGATAATAATGTCTCATGGATTTAATGAATGCATGGTCTAAATAACATATATGTGCAATGGGAGCTAATGGATCAGATCTACAAATCGCAAAACTAGCTGCAGAGTTTAATGGTGGTACAAGACACGGAATCATTTGGTTCATTTCTGGAGAATTATCATCGTAAAGAAAAAATATAATGATAAATATATCCAGAACTTTGGTGAAACCATGGGAAAAAATGGCACCCAACTGTTCCACAATGGAACACTTTGGGAAGGAAAGAATAAAGGTCAGGGAAGTTGTGCATCGGTTACACTCTGCACTCAAGTCCAAGGCCAACCACAAAATCACACTGAAGATAGACAAAAAAAGCCAGAGTAACTCAGCGGGTCAGACAGCATCTCTGGAGTAAAGGAATAGGTGGCATTTTGGGTTGATACCCTTCTTCAGACTCCTCAAAATCATACTGGCGTGAATCCTAAGATAAAATAGTCAATTACCGGCATCGCAAATATCTCAAGGCTCATGAATTTCTAGATGATCAGAACATTTGTCTAAAGCTGACAGCTGCTTGCAAATATGCAATACTTCTTCAAGTGTCAAACGACACCAGAAAGAAATGATCTAGTTATCTTATTATTCATTGTAAATTTTATATTTATGGGTGTTAGAAACTGAAGCCTGATGTTACATAATAAATTATTGACTAGAGATACAAGTTAGTGTGTTGGAGTAGTAGCAAAAATATTGTGAAACTTATTCCATCAAAATAATGTAACTAGTATTTTTTTTTTCATTAAGAAAGAAACCGAAAACACTTGGATTTATGACACACAATGGGACTGCCAATTATTCTTCCTGCCAATATTTTCCATTACTGTAAGTAGAAAATATAAAATCAGTGGAACCTCAAATCTAAGTAGTGTACTTTAATTAAATTAGTTTCTTGGAATGACAATGACTTAGCCTACAGATTATAAATTCTGAGTGTAATTGGAACAATTTATTGTTTTTGAATGCAAAATATCATTAGTTTCTGGTGAAGGCAAGATAGAATGGGTTTCTAGGTTAACCTGTGCTGAAAGATTCCGACAGTAAACACACTTATTCTGCTCTTGAGAATAAAGTTCTGTCCTTGTAAAATCACAATCTGGATGGAGAAGGCACATACAGTATCCAAAGCTTAGTTTGGTTTAGTTTAGTTTAAAGATACAGCGTGGAAACAGGTCCTACGGTCCACCGAATCCGCACCGACCAGCGATCCCTGCACATCAACACTACCCTACACACACTAGGGACAGTTTATTTACCTTTATTACCAAGCCAATTAACCTACAAACCTGTACGTCTTTGGAGTGTGGGAGGAAACCAAAGTACTCGGAAGAAACTCACGCAGGTCACGGGGTGAACGGCCAAACTCTGTACAGACAGCACCCGTAGTCGGGATCGAACCCAGGTCTCTGGCGCTGTAAGGCAGTACTGCTATGCCACTGTGTTGTCAAATTATGCAGCAAATACAGAATGTTTCAACCAAAAATTGAGCTATCTACTGATAAAATGATAAATGCATAGTGCACAATACACAGCAGGATGAGATAATGTCACCAGTAGGAGGAAATAATATTTCAAGATCATTTATCTAGGACACAAACATGTCAAAATAATGAATTCCAGTTTAGTTTGCTTTCTCAACGTACTTTACACTGAATCATTGCAGACGTGGTTCTACCTTGATCAGTGGAAACAGGAGATTTTTTAATCATTCACTTATTAATGAACATTAATTTTGGATGACAAAGCAGATTTATTGGCGAAAATCACCAAGCACAGTGCCTTAGGTAGACACAAAGTGCTGGAATAACACAGCGGGTCAGGCAGCATCCCTGGAGAAAATGAATAGGTAACATTTCAGGTTGGGTCCCTTCTCCCAGACTGAAGAAAGGTCCCAACGTCACCTATCCACTTTCTCCAGACCTGCTGCCTGACCCACTGAGTTATTCTAGCACTTTGTGCCTGCCTTTGGTATAAACCTGCATCTGCAGTTCCTATTTATTATATTAAGCACAGTGTATTTCTCAATTCATCAGTGTAATTGATCAAACAAATTGATCGTTTTATTTAATTACGCCATTTCACCATTTTTATCCAAATTTTAAAAATTACTTTGACCCTGGTGCTCTAAGTAAGAGAGCACCTACTGGTCCATTTTAGGAATAGGAAGCATCAGATGCATACGCCAGAATCCTGTACATTGACTTCAGCTCAGCGTTTAACACCATCATCCCACAGAGACTTGTGGAGAAACTAACCCTGCTGGGCCTCAACACCACCCTGTGTCACTGGATCTTGGACTTTCTGACAGAGAGGCCGCAGTCAGTCCGTGTTTGCAAGAACACTTCAGGCTCGATCACGCTGAGCACCGGCTCCCCTCAAGGCTGTGTGCTCAGCCCGCTGTTGTTCACATTGCTCACACATGACTGTGCTGCCAGATTCAGGGACAATAAGATCATAAAATTCGCGGATGACACAACAGTGGTGGGACTCATCAGCGGAGATGACGAATCAATGTACAGGGAGGAAGTAAAACAACTAGTGGACTGGTGCGGCAAAAATAATCTAGAATTAAATGTCGACAAAACGAAGGAGATGGTTGTCGACTTCAGGAGGGCGCAGCCAAAGCATACACCCCTCAACATCAGTGGCACCACAGTGGAGAGAGTGGAGAGCATAAAGTTCCTCGGTGTGCAAATTACAGACAGCCTCACCTGGTCCAGGAACACCACTGGGACCGTCAAACGGGCCCATCAGCGACTGCACTTCCTGAGGAAACTAAAACAGGCCTCACTCCCCACCAACATCCTCAGGACTTTCTACAGGGGTACGGTGGAGTCTGTACTCACGTACTGCATAAATACGTGGTACTCCACCTGCAACTGCTCGGACAGGAAGGCTCTGCAGAGGGTAGTGAGGGGAGCAGAGAGGATCATTGGCGTCTCCCTACCCTCGGTACAAGAACTGTTCCAGAGCCGCTGTCTGAAAAAAGCTCAGAGAATTGCTAAGGACAAACTGCACCCCCTCCACACACACCTGGATCTCCTGCCATCAGGCAAGAGATATCGAAGCATCAAAGCCCGGACTACAAGACTGCTAAACAGCTTCCTGCCACAGGCTGTGAGGCTGCTAAACAGTCATTCTGTACTCACAGTCACTTGATTCTGCGGCTGGCACGGACACTTTAATAACTGGCACTGGCCACTCAAATCAGCTGCCCCGGACATTTTTATGATTGGTTTATTGTATTTTAACGTTGTGTTTTACCTGCTTTTAACTATTTATACTGTTCCATCAGGGACTGGATTGTTTTTTAGTGTTATTATGTGTGAAGTTTTAAATTCCATGTGCGATGCTCTGCTATTCCCTGGGAAATGTCTTTTCATTTTGCACTGTACAACTGTTGCTTGCAAGATGACAATAAAGGTTGATTGATTGATTGATATAAGCACAGGACACTATAATAAGAGAACATATTTCACTCCAGGGCAATAGCAGTGAACTTATGATTCACTCATTGGTAACACTTGGTCACAGAGGGTTCGAAAAGACCGATTTTAAAAGAATTTAACTCCCTCTGAGTTAAACAGCCAGATTTCTTCCCGAAAAAGACACAAAATAACTCAATGGGTCAGGTAGCATACAGCATTTTGTGTCCTTCTTTGATAGATGCTGCCTGACCTGCTGAGTTACTCCAGCATATTGTATCTTTCTTTGGCAAACCAGTATCTGCAGTTCCTTCCTACACATTTTGTCTACTCCACTGCAACATCTCCTCAGGGTATGCCTACTTTGAAGAGGTTCTCCTCCTCTCTCCGACAGGAGTTCTGCAACACCCTCTCTCGCTGCTCTCACTGTGGTTCCTTCTGCCCTTTGGCTCTGCGACCACATTTTAACCCGTACTCACAACCACAGCCACGTGCGTTTTCCCGGTGCTTGCCTGCGCCTCCATCTTCTGCCTCCGTTCTTCCAACTTTCTGGTTCCAGACCTCCCAGTTCGGACTCAACCCGGATTACAGGTACCATTAGTCAGCCCACTGCTTTTGACCACAGCTCTCCTGCTGTGCCCAGCGATCCACACTGGTTGCCAAGCACCAGCACCAGCAGGCCCTTGCTGTGACTCACCCGCAGCTCCAGAGTCTGGAGAAGGGTCTCAACCCGAACGTCACCTATTCCTTTCCTCCAGAGATGTTGCCTGACCTGCTGAGTTACTCCAGTATTTTTTGTCTATCTTCGGTGTAAACCAGCATCTGCAATTCCTACACATCAGCAGTTCCTTGATATTACATTAATATTTCTTTCATCACATATTCTTTCTCTGTATTGTATTTCAAGTCAATACTTCCAGAGGATTTAATGAATGCTGCACTCTAAAGTGGCATGCTTGGCTGAAGGTCTTTTTACAATTATGTCAGCCTTTTCATTGCAATTACATTGCCATAACTCAAACGTAGCTTATGCCCCATCCTTCCACAGAATCTATTGTTGCCAATGATCAGTGGCTGTGATTTGGATGAGAGGTGATTAGCAGGGGAAGGAATGAATGGCTGAGATTTGGCTCATCCAGAGCAAAACTGGATTTCTTATTTATTTTTTTAAACTATTTTTTGCTTTAAGATAATTTAATTGAAACGTATATGATTTAATTTTTAAGCGACAGGAATAGATAAGATTTAAAGGGTGTTCCATTTTTTTTACTGTTCCTCTCAGTTTTTCAATATTAAATTACATAATTTTACCAATAATATTTGTTCTTGTTAGTCTGTTTTTGAATGGATTCTTGACACTTTATTAATTAGTTGACCAATTATGCAAGTCAATCATGTGTGGACTATGAAAAGTTAGCACAGTGATTGTGTAATTGCTTTTCTCTGTTGCATGTAGTTTTAGAATCAGCATTATCCACCAGATATCTGTGGAATATACTTAAATAATCTGAAAACATAAGAAAAGTTGAGCAATGCAGTCGCACTAAAATATACATTCAATTTAGGGGCTGCTTGGTGGCAGTAGCAATAGAGACCCAGGTTCGATACTGACTATGGGTGCTGTCTATACGGAGTTGGCACGTTCTCCCCATGACCTGTGTGGGTTTTCTCTGGGAGCTCCGGTTTCCTCCCACACTGCTGACGTACAGGTTTGTAGGCTAATTGGCTTTGGTAAAATTGTAAATGATCCCTAGTGTGTGTAGAACATTGTTGATGTGTGGGGATCACTGGTCAGCATGGACTCGGTGGGCGGAAGGGCCTGTTTCCACGCTGTATCTCTAAACTAGGCTAAACTAATTTATGGATTCATAGTACTTTGATTAGCAACATCAAAAACATAAAGAGAAAGAGTAGCTTATTAGAGAATGCCTAATCAAAATCTAATTAAAACTGTCTTCAAATACAAGTATTAATCATTGGAATTTTTTTAACGGAATATTCCCCTGCATTTTCAAACAAAAGCTTTTTCACTTCACCTGCTTCAATCAATATTGGTGAAATAAATGCCTTGGTAAATTGATTGCTGCATTTCCTACACTAAAACAGCAACTATACATCAAATGTGCTTCATTAGATGCAATGATGATGTTTTCAACAGTGAGAACATCAAGAACCAAGAAGCACAGTTGAAGACTGAGATAATGAGGAAATTATTCTTCCGAAGGATGACGAGTCATAGAGTGATACAGTGTGGAAACAGGCCCTTCGGCCCAACTTTCCCACACCGGCCAACATGTCCCAGCTACACTAGTCCCACCTGCCTGCTTTGGTCCATACCCCTCCAAACTTGTCCTATCCATGTATCTGTCTAACTGTTTCTTAAACGTTGGGATAGTCCCAACCTCAACTATCTCCCCTGGCAGCTTGTTCCATACACCCACCACCCTTTTTGTGAAATGAAATCCTATTCAATCTTTTCCCCTTCAACTTGAACCTATGTCCTCCGGGCCTCGATTCCCCTACTCTGGGCAAGAGATTCTGTGCATCTACCTGATTTATTCCTCTCATGATTTTGTACACCTCTATAAGATCACCTATAAGATCCTCCTGCGCTCCAAGGAATAGAGACCCAGCCTACTCAACCTTCCCTATAACTCAGACCCTCTAGTCCTGGCAACATCCTCATAAATCTTCTCTGAACCCTTATCTTTCCTATAACTTGGTTCCCAGAACTGAACACAATGTGGTCTCACCAACGACTTATGCAACTGCAACATGACCTCCCAACTTCTATACTTTAGAATTTATGACACGGTGGCACAGCTGGTAGAGCTGCTGCCTCACAACGCTAGAGCCCTGGGTTCGTTCCCAACCTTCGGCACTGACTAGGTACATTCTGCCTGAGACTGCATAGGTTTTCTCCGGGTGAACCGGTTTCCTCCCACATCCTAAATATTCGTGGGATTGAAGGTTAATTGGCCTCTGTAAATTGCCGTTAGAGGGTAGGGAGTGGATGCAAATGTGGAATGATAGAGACTAGTGTGTATGGGTGAACAATGGTTGACATGGACTCAGTGCGCCAAAGGGTCTTCGATGCTATATCTTACGGAGACCGTTCCCTGCGTAACTCCCTGGTCAATTCGTCCCTTCCCACCCAAACCACCCCCTCCCTGGGTACTTTCCCTTGCAACCGCAGGAAATGCTACACTTGTCGCTTTATCTCCCCCCTCAACTCCATCCAAGGACCCAAGCAGTCTTTCCAGGTGAGGCAGAGGTTCACCTGCACCTCCTCCAACCTCATCTACAACATCCGCTGTTCCAGGTGTCAACGTCTCTACATCAGCGAGACCAAGCGCAAGCTTGGCGATCGCTTCGCACAACACCTTCGCCCAGTTCGCACTAACCAACCTGATCTCCCGGTGGCTCAGCATTTCAACACCCCCTCCCATTCCGAATCTGACCTGGGCCTCCTCCATTGCCAGAGTGAGGCCCAGCGCAATTTGGAGGAACATCACCTCATATTTCGCTTGGATAGTTTACACCCCAGTGATATGAACATTGACTTCTCCAATTTCAGGTAGTCCCTGCTTTCTCCCCCCTTCCCCTCCCCCTTCCCAGCTCTCCCACAAGCCCACTGTCTCCGCCTCTTCCTTTATTTTTCCCACCGCCCGACATCAGTCTGAAGAAGGGTCTCGATCCGAAACGTCACCTATTACTTCTCTCCATAGATGCTGCCTAACCCACTGAATTTCTCCAGCATTTTTGTCTATCTTATGCTATATCTTACAATCAGTTCAATATCAGAATGGAACCTATGTGTGAATATTTTGAAGATCAAGGACAAATTTTAGATTGAGAGGGGAACAAGCATTATGGGTACAAAAAGAAGTGTGGAACTGAGGCCACATTTAAATCAGCTGCAATGTTACAGAATGGTAATGCCCATAAAGGCTCCATCCCCCTCTTTCATTTGTTCATTGGCTCTAAATTGTGTTGGGATGTCCTGAATTTCTTAATAATTTCTTAATCATTTTCCATAAACACAAACCCACAGATTGTTGCTCTCCAGCTCCTTTGATGCTGGGACACATTTTGTGATATAGAACAGGCTTTAATGGTATCAATAAATTTATCATTATATCAATTTTGAATCTTAATTAAATTATCCCATTGAACCAACAAGAGTTCCTGAGGTTTATATTAAAAAATCTGTCTTTACAATTTCTGAGTTTTCGAAAAGCAAAGAACCCGAGTTAAATATCCCTGACTCTCAGTGTGAGGAAGGGTCTCGGCCGAAACGTCACCTATTCCTTTTTTCCAGAGATGTTGCCTGGCCCGCTGAGTTACTCCAGTGCTTAGTGTCTACTAGATTAAGTGGGACCTGTTGGGCCCCAGTCACCATGGGGGGTGTGTGGTTGGGGGGGGGGGGGGGGGGGTGGGTGGGGTGGGGGAGGGGAAGTGTGGGCGGAAGTGGTTTGCGAGGGGGGGAGGAGGAGGGATGTGTAGGGGGGGAGGGGAGTGGGGGGGGGGAGGGGTTGTGTGGGGGGCGGGGTGTGGGGGGAGAGAGAGGATGTGGGAGGGGCAAGGGGTGGTTTGGGGATAGGTGTGTGTGGAGGGGAGGGGTGTATGTGTGGGAGGGAGGGGTGTGGGGGGTATGTGTGGGGGGTATGTGTGGGGGCGGGGTGGGGTGTGTGAGAGAGGGGTGTGTGGGCGGGAGGGGAGGGTTTGTGAGGGGATGGGTGTATGGGAGAGGGGTGTGTAGGCAAGGGGAGGGTTGTGAGGGGTGTGTGGCAGGGAGGGAGGGGGGGGAGTTGTGGGGGGGAGGGGTGTGGTGGTGGAGGGGAGCTGAAAGGGGGAGGGTGTGGGAGCAGGGGGGGCACGGGGGGAGAGAGCTCGGAGAAAAGATGGGGGAGAGTGCAGTATCATGGGGACAGGTGCAGCAGCCATTGAGGATGGGAAGAGGGGAAGGGGTTGGGGGTGCGATAGGAACTCACAACGGGCGCTGGTCGCTGGTCGCTGGTCACTGGTCACTGGTCATTTTCCTCCGCTGGGAGCAGAGTCTCCGCTTTCCGTTCGGCAACATCGGCGCCATCTCCGACTCCATGCTGGCTGGGCTGGGCTGGGCTGGGTTGGGACGGGCCAGGTTGAGCTGTTTCCGGTCCCTCCCTCCGAAAATTGTGTCCGGTTGGAGACCTCTGCCGGCCATCCGGAGCCACCCGCAGCTGCAGTAAAGACGTGATGGCGCAGGAAGGGGCGGAAAACAATCCCGTGGATTGATAGTAGAAGGGACCAATCTGCGCAGCGCTGAATGGCAGGAGAGGCAATCGATCTGCGCACGCGCGGTTTTAAAGATTTTTAACCTCAATAACTCTTATCAGCTTCCACCGATCAAAACAAAATTAGGTGCAATCGCAGCATAGGAGAACGATGAGTAAGCTGGGGAAAAATCATAGCGCTATCGCGTACCTTTTTTGCGCAAATAGAATGACCGCCAAACCGGAAGATAACAAGATCACAGTTTTAGTTATGTATAGATGGAAGATAGGTAGATAGAAGATGTTCAGGTGTAAACCGGCATTTGCAGTTGCTTCTTACACAGTTTAGTATAGTTTAGTTTAGAGATACAGCATGGAAACAGGCCCTTCGGCCCACCGAATCTACGCCGACCAGCAATTACCGCACACAAATGCAATCCCACACACACACTCGGGACAATTTACAAATTTACCAAGCCAATTAGCCAATAAACCTGTACGTCTTTGGAGTGTGGGAGGAAACTGGAGCACCCTGAGAAAACTCACTCAGGTCACGGGGAGAATGTACAAACTCCGTACAGGTCGCACCCATATTCAGGATCGAACCCGCGTCTGGCGCTGTAAGGCAGCAACTCTACCGCTGTGTCACTATGCCACCCTTAAATGTAAAATGTTTGTTTTGTGCCTGTATAGACCAGTGGGATTTTGTAGCAGATTTGGAATAGGTCAGAGTAAATGCAACTTGGTGGACATGATATACCTTTGGCTGTGAACACGAATGTTCTCTTTTATGCCTTGGGATTCTTCCAGAGAGAAATGCACCATTTTGCAGTCGGCTGCACATAAATGACATGATATTGCTGCCTTCTTTTGAAGGGCTTAAAGTCTGAAGGAGAACCTGCTGGGTCTGTGCCTCTGGCTGGATTTACACAGATGTGGGGTGTAATTGCTTGCATGCACCTTCCTCTCGAGGCAATGTTTAGTAGTTTGAAAGGGTTCCACTCCATTAATGTTCAGGTGCTGGGGAGAAGAAGAAAAATTTTGCAGATGTGATCGCAGAATTCTCAGGCAAGTTGCCCACCCTCCCCCTGATCTATTCAGATGTCCGAGAGGATTGAAGGTTGGAGAGAAGTGATACCGACTCAAATCACGGATGGTAAACTCAATGGAGAAGCTGTGAAATCAGGCTTGGGAGTGGGTGGGAACAGTTTGAGCGAAGCTTCCTTCCCTCAAGAAATGTCATTCAGCAAATCCTGAGAATGCTGAGAATTCCCCCAGACATAGTGATTAATCCACACTCTGCACCTGCCAGGTTTAACAGAATGGCAGAGGTTTGCTATGTCTTCCATAACCTTACACAGCGTAGTGTCAGAGAGCACAGAAATAGCCCCTTCGGCCCACCATATCCATGCTGACCATCGAGGTTTGAAGAAAAGTCCCGACCTGAAATGTCACCTATTCCTTTTCTCCAGGGATGCTGCCTGACCCGCTGAGTTACTCCAGCTTTTTGTGTCTATCTTTGTGTAAACTAGCATCTGCTTTTAAATGCCACTATCGTATCTACCTTCACCACCATCCCTGGCAGCGCATTCCAGTTAATCACCACCCTCTGTGGGGTCAAGGAAAGAGCGTTCACGTTTCCAC
This sequence comes from Leucoraja erinaceus, assembly GCF_028641065.1. Taxonomy (NCBI): domain Eukaryota; kingdom Metazoa; phylum Chordata; class Chondrichthyes; order Rajiformes; family Rajidae; genus Leucoraja; species Leucoraja erinaceus. Next base: position 11,485,778 of record NC_073400.1, read on the forward strand.
CACCATGCACAAGAAGTACAAAAAGCGCAAGACAGACACCATTATATGCAGATGCCGAGAAGTGTGTTCAGCTCTGGCTGAACAACTTCTAATCTTGTGTGTGGACTCGATAAGAAGAAGCCCTCCCTCTGTGTAAATCTTTACATCTTTATACATGTAACATCTTTAAATTTACCCTGCACATCTTTAAATTTCACCTTTAAGCTGTGCTCTCTAGTATTTGATTTTTCCATCCTGGAAAAAAGATCCCCACCATGTGTAGGTGAGAGGTAGATTCTGGATGGAGTTGTTGGGACTGTGGATGGAATAAAATGGTTAGGGTGTCAGGGTGGGATATTGAGGGATCCATGCGTGAAGCCAGTCTTTTCATGGGCAAACAGATTATCACAAAGACAAGTGATACCATGTTGTTTATGCCAGCAAGAGGCTCCTCTTATTCCGATCCCTCTGCGAGCTAGTATGGTGCGGCTGGGAAACCTGCCAATGTCTCAGACTTTTTTGTTGTTCCAGAAGTATCAAAATTATTAACCAGCTTCAAGGTGCCTGATATTTGATTCCAGCTGAGCATGGCTCAATCACTCCTGCAATCACTAACAAAGTCTTTCCTTTGATTTTCTATTCCCTTCACATGGCCCTGCTCACTTATGATATGCGAATCACTATGTGATACACCAACGGTCCTAGTTACGGCCTAACACCAGTGACATCAGTTCAATCCTATCGCTTGGGACTCTCTATGTGAAGTTTGCATGTTCTTCCGGTGACCCGACCTAAACACATGTGGACTGGTGGGTGAATAGGTCACTATAAATTTCTCTCAATGTGTAGGTGAGAGGTAGAACTTTGATGGAGTTGATGGGAATGTTCAATGGTTCAATGGTGCTTTTATTGACACATGCAAAGTTCTAACACAGTGAAAGTCTTTATCTTACTAATAGTCCAGTAGAGTATTGCCACATCCCCAATCTCCAATGAGCAAATCTACAGAAATAGTCTACTAATGTAATGACACCATTTTCAAAGTCCACACTCTAGTTCTCCAGAACCAGGGGCCACAGTTTAAGAATAAGGAGTAAGCCATTTAGAACGGAGACGAGGAAACAATTTTTCTCACAGAGAGTGGTGAGTCTGTGGAATACTCTGCCTCAGAGGGCGGTGGAGGCCGGTTCTCTGGATGCTTTCAAGAAAGAGCTGGATGGGGCTCTTAAAAATAGCGGAGTCAGGGGATATGGGGAGAAGGCAGTAACGGGGTGCTGATTGGGGATGATCAGCCATAATCACATTGAATGGCGGTGCTGGCTCGAAGGGCTGAATGGCCTACTCCTGCACCTATTGTCTATTGTCCTTCCTTGGATGCCACACTCCTCCACTTGCTCATCCACCTTTGTTCCCCGGGGGTGCCAGCCGCAGCTGGCCACAGGAGGCACAGTAGGTCAGGCCTAGCATTTATTTCAAGAGGGCTAGAATACAAGAGCAGGGATGTAATGCCGAGGCTCCATAAGGCGCTTGTCATGCCGCATTTAGAGTATTGTGAACAGTTTTGGGCACCGTATCCGAGGAAGGATGTGCTAGCTTTGGTGAGGGTCTTGAAGAGATTTACAAGAATGAACCCAGGAATGAGTGGGTTAACATATGATGAGCAAAAGGCTTGGATAGAGTGGATGTGGAGAGGAAGTTTCCACTAGTGGGAGAGTCCAGGACTAGAGGCCATGGCCTCAGAATTAATGGACATTCCTTTAGGAAGGAGATGAGGAGGAATTTCTTTAGTCAGGGGGTGGTGAATCTGTGGAATTATTTATCCAGAAAGCTGTGAAGGCCAAGTCAATGTATATATTTAAGGCATAGATCGATAGATTCTTGATTAGTATGTGTGTCAGGGGTTACGGGAAGGCAGGAGAATGGGGTTAAGAGGGAGAGATAGATCAGCCATGATTGAATGGCAAGGTGGGCTTGATGGGCCAAATGGCCTAATTCTGCTCCTATCACATGGCCTTATGACCCCAGTTCCCACTCCTCTCCTTCAAGCCTCACTCCTCATTTGTCATCATTGGTTCCATCTTCCTAGTCTCTGGTCCATGCGGGATGAGCAGAGGCAGGCACAGTGGCCTCCCCCTCCAGGCCGGTGGTACAGGGGACCAGCCCCTCCCGCGGGCCACTGTCCGCCAGGCCTTCCGTTCGTCCGCGGGGGTCCGGATCGGCGGACTCCCCCTGAAGCCGAATCGGCTGGTCTTCGTTCGACTGAGCAAGGGTCACGGTCTCCTGGGGGCAACAGCAATCAGTCTGAGGAACAGTCTCGACCCAAAACGTCACCCATTCCTTCTGTCTAGAGATGAGTTACTCCAGCATTTTATGTTTACCTTCGATTTAAAGCAGCATCTGCAGTTCGTTCCTACACATTTTGTCAGCTACACGCAGTCTCCTGGGAGATCATGGGGGATATAAAATGGGTTAGGGTAGGAGGAGTGTACTTTGCTGCAACAGTCTGTGCTCTGGGAAGAGCTAAATCCTTTAGGTTTTGGATGTGTAGAGGTGGAACGTTGGCAGCTCAGGGTAAGATGACTAAATCAGAACAGTTAAAAGATACACCGTTGCTGCCGGCCTCAGACAGCTCAGCATCTAGCTGCAGTGTTCAGTTTGCAAACCACCCATTAGGGAAGCTCATCTCTGCATGCCGTGTCCATTGCATCATTATAACATTGGCTTGCTCTTTTAAGATGTGACTGCATATTAAATCAAACGGATTACACAGTACAGTAGCCTCAGCATGCCAGGAGATGTAAAAATGCATGAATAATTATAATTGGAAGAGCGTATGGGAAACAATACGTTTTGAATTGAAATTTTACAGCTGGTTAATTGGTCCGTCTATAACAATGGCTGAAGCATTATTTGGCATTACAACATAATTGGTACCTCACTCCCCACAGGGGTAGTAGCTAAATCCAATGTCTGCTGTGGAGTAGAGGTGAGTCGAACAGTACCCTATCTTATGCAAGACCATTCAAGTCAAATGATTATTACTTCTTCTAACATAGGCAAAGATGAACCATTCTGCTACTGAAAGAGTTAAGCAATAATTGAGGAAACACTTTGCAGAAAGTCTATTTATAAAGAGTTGGATTTTAAAAGGTTTTAAACAAGCATCATGTAACCCTGATGATAGATACAAAGTGCCGGAGCAACATCGCAGGTCAGGCTGCATCTCTGGAGAAAAGGAACAGGTGATGTTTCGCATCAGAACCTTTCCTCAGACTGGAATCAACTTGCAATCTGAAGAAGGGTTGCGACCCGAATTGTCACCTGTCCCTTTTCTCTAGAGATGCTGCCTGACCCGTTGTGTTGCTCCAGCACTTTGTGTCCATCTTCGTTACAAACCAGCATCTGCAGTTGCCACTTATTCATCGAACCCTGAACCTCACAGACACCAAAAGTGACATTTGGTTAGTATGGTTTGGGAATGCTAACAGTTAAAGCGTCTATGAACAGAAGAGATACTTGTAAACATTTCCTACTCACTCAGTGTCCAATATGACTATCACTCTGTCGCCTAATTTAATTTAGTTTGGTTGAGGTGAGATATTCAGCATGGAAACAGGCCCTTTGGCCCGCCAAGTCCACGTCAAAAATCAATCACCCATTCACACTAGTTCTATTTTATCCCACTTTCTCATCCATTCCCTACACACTAGGAGCACCCAGAGGAAACTCACAGTCACAGAGACAATATGCAAACTTCGTACAGACAGTGCCCGAAGTCAGGATCGAACCCGGGAGTCTTGCGTTGTGAGGCAGCAGCTCAACAAGCTGTGCCACCGCATCTTAATTTCTAACAGCGCAAATATTCTAGGCTGAAAGGCCTGTTCCTGTGCTGTTCTGTTGTATATTGTATGGCTCCTCATCCTTTGAAAAAAAATAATTCCTCATTATCTCCTCTTCAACAATGACTCCTGGTTCTAGATATGCTCACTGTTGGAAACATCTTCTTAAGCAGGAGTACCCGATGGAAACATGCTGTCACAGGGTGAACGTGCAAACTCCATATGTGCAGCACCCGAGCCCAGGATCTAACATGGGTCTCTGGCGTTGTGAGGCCGCAGTTCTGCTAGCTGTGCCACTTGCCATCAATTAGATGAATGTCTTGCCAAATTTTGAAAAATATATATAAAAAGTGGCCAAAACATTTCATAGAAATGGGGAACTAACCACTTGCCACATAAATGATAAACACTGCATCTATAGTTCAGCTGCAGTCACAGAATATAACTGCAACTGAAACAAACTGAAGTCAGGAGAAGCAGTCACTCTGTGGTGAAGCATGTACAAGAGTCAAAATCACTTAACAGAACAGTAGACATTCTCAACTCTCCGCAGAATATATTATTTCAGAGTCGGTGCTGAAAGAGGTTATTAAAACAGCCCTACTTCTCAAAAATAAATCACCTTTTAATGACCAGTAAGAAAAGTAGAATTCTTTGTTTGTAATGCCAGGACGCTTCCTCATCGGAGCTTGATGTCTCTGGAAATTCACACATATGGCTCAATTTAGCAAATGTAGCAAATGTATCTAACTCGGCACTCGGTCCCGTGTCACACTCCTCAAGCTGATAATTGCTGGAACAATACTCGACTGAGGAAACTTGTTGTAATGATGGGGGGGGGGGGATAATGGTAAATGTGTTCACAACTAGTCTACCCTACACAACAAATCAATACATTTAATTATCATTGCCAGCTATCCACAGCGAACAGAAAAATGGTACTTACTGTGCATTGTAGCCCTTTTTCAAGCCCAGTTCACGCCCGAAACATTTAGGGCATTATGGTTTTTGGCGTAAGTGCTACTATGGATGTCTACTTGATTTATTCTTACCTGCCAGTCATGCTTTCAACATGTAAAGTGGAGATGCTGTCAGAACCCTGCACTTTATATTTAATTGCTCCAATGCAGGAAAATGCTTCTTGGCATTGGATTACCTGATTGATTTCCCATAAGGAACTTCGATCTCCTAAGTGTAGCTTAAAGTTCTGAACCTCAAGGATGGTGAGGGCAAATTAGCACAGATAATCCACTCTTTCAAAAGGATCCTTTAGTGCAGCCTCATTTCAATGCAAAGTCCATGATATTGACGCCTCGCCTTAGCATTTGGGATGTGGTTCCAGGAAACAAGAGTGCTAATTGGATCACCTCTAGAAGGAGACGTGAGGAACTGCAGATGCTGGTTTACAAAAATAAAAACACACACACAATGTGCTGGAGTAACTCAACAAGTCAGGCAGCCTTGTTGGAGGACATGGATAGGTGATGTTTTGGGTTGGGGCCTTTCTTCACACTTCAGATAGGACTAGATAAAGTGGAGGTGGACAGGATGTTTCCAGTGGTGGGAGAGTCTCTAGAGGGCCAGAGGGCTCAGCCTCAGAATAAAATGGAATGGAGATGAGGGAGAATTTCTTTATCCAGAGGGTGATGAATCTGTATGAATTCATTGCCACTGACGGCTGTGGAGGCCAGGTCATTGGATATTGTTGAACTGGAGATTGATAGGTTCTTGATTAGTAAGGGCAAAAGGTTAGTGAGGTTATGGGGAGAAGGCAGGAGAATGGGGTAGAGAGGGGAAAATAGATTAGCCATGATGGAATGGTGGAGCAGACTTAATGGGCCAAATGGCCTAATTCTGCTCCGATATCTTATGATCTAATTGGATGCAAGAATGACCTCTAGTAGGGTTCATTATGTATTGCACACTCAATGGCTAAATGTTAATGACAGTGGTCACTCATTGGATGCTGAACAGCATGGTCACACTTGCCAAAGTGTTTGTGGAATAATGTTAAGTAGGGTACCAAAAAGAGGCTCATTGTTGCCAAGATCAAATTAGCTTGGCAATGGTTTGCAGACATGGCTTAAGGGCTTAGACGAAATGTTCATGGAAAGTGGAGAAACAAGGAATTGTAGATGCTGGTTTACAAAAAAGACACAACGTGTTGGAGTAACTTAGTGGGTCAGGCAGCATCTCTGGAGAACATGGATATCTGATGTTTTGTGTTGGTTCTTGCTTCTCCCCTCCCCACCCCACCACAATCAGGCTGAGGAAGGGTCCTGAACCAAGACATCACTGATCCATTGTCTCTGGAGTTGTTGACTGACCTGCTGAGTTCCTGCAGCACTTGTGTCTACGCTTCTCTCTGTTCATGGAAGATGGACTGACTGTTTTGTTAACCTACTTTAGAGATACAGCACGGAAACAGGCCCTTTAGCCCACAGAGTCCATGTCAACTATCGATCACCAATTCACACTAGTTCTATGTTATCTCACTTTCCCATCCAACCCCCTACATGCTAGGGACAATTTACAGAGGCAAATTAACCTATACAAACCCACACATTCTACAGTGTATCAAATGACAATGGGCTATGGGAACATATTGGCTTACCTCGCATGAAAAGTGGCTTTAAAGCCTCATCAGTCTGAAGAAGGGTCTTGTCCCAAAACGTCTCTTATTCCTTCTCTCCAGAGATGCTGCCTATCCCGCTGAGTTATTCAAATTGTGACAAATAAATGTATCTTGTATCATCTTGTATTACAGCACTTTGCCTCTACCTGATGGCATTAAATATTGGCATAAAAATGATAAATTCAAATTGTGGAAATATGGTTGCATGTCATGTTATTTGCCAAGTTTCCATGTTACCCACCAAGTTACATGGTCCTTGTATTGATCAGTGGAAATATCTCCAGCTAGATTCTTGTATTCCCTTTCAGTGTGTAGACATGAAGAAGCACTGGAAGCAATGGTAACCAAAGTGATAACATGTGGGTGTTTTAAGATGGGTGCTGAATCGAAAACAAACACGGGAAACAAACTCGGTGGCATAGCGGTGGAGTTGCTCCCTTACAGCGCCAGAGACCCGGGTTCGATCCTGACTACGGGTGCTGTCTGTACAGAACTTGTACATTCTCCTCATGATGACCCACGTGGGTTTTCACCAGGTGCTCCAGCTTCTCCCACACTCCAAAGACATACAAGTTTGTAAATTAATAAGCTTCAGTAAAATTGTAAATGTTCCCTGGTGTGTAGGATGGTACTAGTGTACAGGGTGATTGTTGGTCGGTGTGGATTCGCTGGGCCGAATGGCCTATTTCCGCTCTGTATCTCTAAATTGAAAACTAAACAAATTGCTCAAAATGGTGCCTTCCTGTTCATTTGTGAATTACAAGGCTCTCTCCCTAGTCATTGTAGTTCCACAAGCAGTAGCATGTTACTATATATATTCCTGTAATATTTTCCTCATGCCATGGCAGCTAACACCAAGTTCAGAGATATATTCACAACCACAAATTGGTCCACAGGAGATGTTCTCATACCTTTAGGTTTGATAATCAGCCAGGCTGTGATGGTGGCTCTGAATGTGGGTAAGAATGGGAAGCAATGGTGAGTGGTAGCTAATGCAGATTTACTTGTGGAAATTTGGTTTGTTCATACATGAATAATCAAAATACCTATTTTATAATCAGTATTCAATAGGGAAAACAGGTGCACAGAAATACAGTGAAGTCTGTTTGTGTAGAATTTCATGGAACATTCTTAAAAACAAGATTGAATACCACTCACTTTTCCTGTTTCCGTTAACAATGCGTTTGCTCTCGCTATCAGTTTCATTCAATCACTCAACAGATCTTGGGTGATTGATTCATATTGCGCCTTCTCACGAGGAATGCTGACACATTTGACAAAAAAAATGCACAAAAATGGGAATACAATTCCTCAAAAAGTCAAATCAGTGGAGACTAAAAGTGGAAGGAATAAAAAATGCAGAACCGTTAAGAAACTGAGAGAGCAGGTGCAGAGAAATGATGAATAATGTGAAGCATGGAGATTAGAGAGAGCTCTGCATTGGCTGAAGTCATAATGCAGCAACTTTACAAATCATTTCACCGTCTTTCATGAATTATATGAACCATGGAATCTCACTGAGTTAGTAGTTATGAAGTGTTAAATGTGTGATCAATGGTCCTGCTTATTATGTAGAATTGCGGGTTTCGATTCAGCACAAGACCTCGTGGGAATCTACATTTGCATCATCAAAGACGAATCCAAAACACAGCCAATTACTCAGTTGTACACACAGCAGCCCGACCAGAGGAACGAGAATCGACCAAGAAGGAGTCTTGTGTCTAAATCCAATGCACTTCAAGTCATGTAATTAATTAATTGCATGTCTTCACCGCTGGAGATTAGTTTCACTTCTGAAGAACATGTGATTAATGAAAGTCTTAAAAAGAATTAATTGAAATGTTAATAACTACAGTGGTGAACTAGTTAAATGGACTCACTGAAGGAGAGAAGGTGAGTGACAGACATGATTGCACAGTAACCTTTATAAAGGTATTTTAAGGAAGTAACCTTCTGGTCTGGCATCAACACTGCATCCACACAGATTGAAAAGCAGTTTCAGGGAGACAATAATTTTTTGTTATATTTTCCTAGTGTTAACCATCATAACACAAAATCAACCAGCATGGAATAGAACATTGAGCATATAGAGCATAGAAATACAGTGAAGTCTGTTTGTGGAGAATTTCATGGAACATCCTTAAAAACAAGATTGAATACCACTCACTTTTCCTGTTTCCGTTAACAATGCGTTTGCTCTCGCTATCCCACCAACTCACTCCCCACCAACATCCTCAGGACTTTCTACAGGGGCACGGTGGAGTCTGTACTCACGTACTGCATAAATACGTGGTACTCCATCTGCAACTGTTCGGACAGGAAGGCTCTGCAGAGGGTAGTGAGGGGAGCAGAGAGGATCATTGGCGTCTCCCTACCCTCGGTACAAGAACTGTTCCAGAGCCGTTGTCTGAAGAAAGCACAGAGAATTGCCAAGGACAAACTGCACCCCCTCCACACACACCTGGATCTCCTGCCATCAGGCAAGAGATATCGAAGCATCAAAGCCCGGACTACGAGGCTGCTAAACAGCTTCCTACCACAGGCTGTGAGGCTGCTAAACAGTCACTCTGCACCCACAGTCACTTGACTTGACTCTGCGGCTGGCACGGACACTTTAATACTGGCACTGGCCACTCAAATCAGCGGCCCCGGACATTTTTTATGATTGGTTTATTGTATTTTAACATTTTGTTTTTTTACCTGCTTTTAACTATTTATACTGTTCCATCAGGGACTGGATTGTTTTTAGTGTTATTATGTGTGAAGTGTTTAAATTTCATGTGCGATGCTCCGCTATTCACTGGGAAACGTCTTTTCATTTTGCACTGTAACAACTGTTGCTTGCAAGATGACAATAAAGGTTGCCTATTTCCTTCACTCCATAGATGCTGCTGCACCCGCTGAGTTTCTCCAGCTTTTTTGTGTAACCAACTGACAATAAAGGTTGATTGATTGATTGATAGAAATGTACAGCACAGGAATAGGCCCTTTGGTCCACAATGCCTATGCTGTACATAATGCCCAGATAAGATCTGAAGAACTGAAGAAGGGTTTCAGCCCGAAACGTTGTCTATTTCCTTCGCTCCATAGATGCTGCTGCACCTGCTGAGTTTCTCCAGCTTTTTTGTGTACCTCCGATTTTCCAGCATCTGCAGTTCCTTCTTAAACAGCCCAGATACACTAACCTCTTCTGTCTATACATGATCCCTACCCCTCCATTCACTGAATATCCATGTGCCTATCCTATCACCTTGGAAATACCACTATCATATCTTCCTCCATCATCAACCCTGACATTTCAGGCACTCATCCCCCACGGCTCGTTTATCTCCTTTAAATGTTGTCTTTCTCACCTTAAAGCACAGCTTTCTAGTTAATTATTTGACGAGAAGAGCTTTGTGCTTTGAACCTCAATTTTTTCAAACTAAAAGTTATGCAGAATAACATCCATAAGGGATTTGGCCTAAATAGACTTTGCTGTTCCTTATATTACACACAACTCTCCCATTGCATTGACTTTAGCAGAATCCATGTTCTTATCTTTCTCTTCCTTTCTCTCATACATCTGTTTATTTTCTTTTTGAAACCATCTAAACGGTTTGATCGAATATTTACTGCGTCCGAAGTCTGCGTCCAAACTACTTACTGACTACATTTCTCTTCGGTTTCCATGCTGGATATATTCACATTTCTCTAGTATTCATGGATCCCAATTTGTAGTATTCTTCTACATATTCTCTTTATATCTAACCCCGTTCAACTTACTAATAATGATAAAGAACCACCAGACCAGCTCTGAAGGAAGAAACTTCCAGCCTTCTCAATTTTCACATTTACCATAAAAAAATTTATTACTACTCATTAAATCTTTTTTTTGCACTTTCTCCAGAGCTGCCAGACTTTTATTAATGAACATCGGGCTGGAATATTGCAGACTGCAGCTTGCCAGGAGAACTAGAAAAATGTAATACAACAGCCCTTTTGAATTCACTGCTTTTCCTTAAAATCTATTCCTCAAAACCTCTACTTCTACTTTGAAGAAGTTCTAAAGACCAGGGAAAATAAAAATAATTGCCTCAACTCTGCAGCATGTGGGATTATCCCATGTTTTAAACAGTGGCCCTTAGTTCTCGAATCTTCCATAGGAAATAACATGCTGTCAACATCTACTCTATCAAGGCTAGTTTGGGGGTTATGTGTTTCAATCAAAACCCTTCTTACCCTTCTAAATTCTCGTGAATACAAGCTTGCCCAATCTTTCTTCATAAGCCAACCTGATCATTCCACTTTAATATTATCTACCCCGTATTTATCTATGTTAAAGTTTATCTTCTACTTCATTGCTTCAAACAACTTCTGGAAGGTTGCTTCAGTGAGACTCATCCAGTTGTAATGCAGGTACCTGTGGGATTGTGGAAGTATCAGCAGCTGTGACTAGCCTCAGCTAAGGTGCTACTAACCCTTGCCACAGAATGCTCTGATAGGCACTATTCAGCTGCAACAGAACATAACTTTCTCTCAAAACGATGGTGGCATTTAAATTAAAAACTATTATAATCACTTTAAATAATGAAGGCATTAAAAATGATTAAAATGATAAACATATGTCAATAGTTGTAACTAATAAAATACGGCATATATATACTACTAAATTGATAAATAACTTCTATAGTTTCCACTCTGCCTCTGTCACATCGATTAACATATCAACTAAGGAGGTAAGTTCTAGTTTTACAAGTTAGGGCTAGTTTGAACAAGTTAGGGCTTTATTCTTTGGAGCACAGAAGGTTAAGGGGGGACTTGATAGAGGTTTTTAAAATGATGAGAGGGATAGACAGAGTTGACGTGGAAAAGCTTTTCCCACTGAGAGTAGGGAAGATTCAAACAAGGGGACATGACATGAGAATTATTATACTGAAGTTTAGGGGTAACATGAGGGGGAACTTCTTTACTCAGAGAGTGGTAGCTGTGTGGAATGAGCTTCCAGTGAAGGTGGTGGAGGCAGGTTCGTTTTTACATTTAAAAATAAATTGGATAGTTATATGGATGGGAAGGGAATGGAGGGTTCTGGTCTGAGCGCAGGTATATGGGACTAGGGGAGATGATGTGTTCGTCACGGACGAAAAGGGTCTAGATGGCCTGTTTCCGTGCTGTAATTGTTATAGGTTATATGGTTAAGCTGACATTTTTCTGAACCAACTTGTTGGTTTTGATACCAAAGCTGCTATATAGAACGATAAAGAATATCACTCTGGCTGCCCAGGCAGTGGTTCAAATCTAGTTTAATTTAACCTATTATTTTCTCATATTCTCAACAGCTCATTAGCCCCATGGGAAAACTTTTAGGCTTTAGACTTAAAAGATACAGGGCGGAAACGGGTCCTTTGGCCCATCAAATACGTACTATCCAATAATCACTCCATACCCTAGCACTATCCTACACACTAGGGGCAATTTACAATTTTACCAAAGTCAATTATCTTACAAACCTGTAGGTGTGTGGGAGGAAACTGAAGCAGCTGGAGAAAACCCCCATTGCCACAGGAAGAACATACAAACTCCTTCCAGACAACATCCGTAGTCAGGATCAGAACCCGAGTCTCTGGCGCTGCATGGCAGCAACTCTACCACTGTTCCACTGTGCCTGGTATATCCAGGCAAAAGACTGAACGTAGCTCAGTTCAGTCCATTATTTGTACCCGAAAGCCACCTTAAAATCATGGTAAAATTGGCCATTTACAGTATGTTTTTTTCCCAAATGGATTGATGAATGAGAAGTACAGTCTATGCCGGAAACAGTTAAAACAACTTGCATAAAACATCTGCCTTTTTTGGCACTCACATCTGAAACCTGAAGGAAGCCCCTTAAAGGGCTATTTAAGAATCAGAACTGGGGTTAATAACTTACTGGGGCTAGTTACACAAAAAGTGTAGTTGAATATTAAATTAAGAAAAAAAAGCTATTGCCCACATACTTACATTGAACATTTTTCGGGTGAATCATCACTTGCGATGCACATTTAAAAGGACATTTGAAAGGAAACCTCAACGTTTCCCAACGCTTATACAATGCACGATGTAATGCATTTGTTAGATTTCTGATATTATTAAAATGTGTTCTCTCTCCCTTTAGAAACCTCAATATGTATTTCCACCCATGCCTTGTTGAACATCCTCTGGTTGGACCTACTGTCGGTCTTCTTGCAGGTTTTTAGAGAGCATGGGAAAAAAGGCAGAGATAATCTCTAAGGCAGGACATTGATGTGTGGATCCATAGGCGGTTGAGCCTCACGGACCGAAGGTGTAGCCTTGCGGATTGGAGCCTGGACCTCGCGGGTCACAGGTGGAGCCTCGTGGGTCGACGGAAACCCCAGCCATCAGTGCCTGGGTGAATGGAGCCCGCGGCTGGGGCCTGGGTGGGCGCCACGGAGGCGCGGGGAGGACCTCGGAGAGGGCCCGGCAGTGTTAGTGGAGAGGACCTGGCAGTGTTAGTGGAGAGGTCGGTGGGGTGGCCCACGATGGTGAAAACTGAAAATTGTTTTAAACTACATTTTAAAAACTAATAATTAAAAATGGTAAAATATGAAAATTGCTTTACATAACTTAAAAAAAACTCGCATTTAAAAGGTGTTAAAGACACAAATATTGCTGTAAACAAGCTTTGAAAAGTAATATTTAAAAAATGTTAAACTATATGAAAATAGCTTTTTAATTGACTTAAAAATAATATTTAATGTTAAAATATGGCTATTGCTATAAATAACAAAAAAAACATATTTAACAAAATGTTAAATTATATGATAATAGATTTTAAGTAACTTAAAAAGTTATACTTAAGAATGTTCAAATATGAACATTGCTTTAAATAACTTTAGTAAAACTAATATTTGGAAAATGTTTAAATAAATGAAAATATTTTTAATTGACAAAAAAATACTTAAACATGTTAAAATATGAACATAACAAAAACATAATATTTGAAATGTGAATACATAATTGATAGAATCAACATGATTAAATAGAAATAGTAAAACAATAAAAAATTATTTTCCACCAAATTTCCAGGTCAGGAGTTCTCATATCAATGAATGGAGCCTCTGTCAGACTGAGATAAATATTTAAAACTGAGATTGATGGACTGTTAGATATAATGGGAAACAAGAGATATGGAATTAGTGCAAGGAATTGGTGCGGAGATAAAAGGTTGGACATGATTTGATTGAATGGCAACGTACCACAAGGGGCCAAATGGTCTATTTCTGCTTCTGTATCTCGTGTTCTTTTGTTGAATCACTGAGGCAGTGTAACCTCAGCATGCTCTGAATCTGTCCCTGGAGTGCAGTGATAAAGGAGACAGACAGGTGCAGTGGAACCTATCACTCAGCTTGTCCACTTCTGATGGCAATTCGCACAAATTACCCGCAAATGGCTAAACTTGCAGAACTGAGGGACATTGCCAGCACAATTTGATCCAATCTCCCAGTCCAAGTCACAAGGACACTTTCTCCGCTTGAGTAACAAAGCATTGCTTTGACAAGACACATTTTAGCTACCCATGCTAAACTATGTGCATGGCTTTCATTTCGACAAAAAGTGCAACGTGTAGCAATAATACTTCACAAAAGAGTACAATATTTTATGAAATGTTAATATCAGAGTAAAGAGAAATAACTGCTTCCTCTTTGTGCCTCATGTGGCCCATTATGCTTGCATGAGGGAGCCCCACTGCTGGTAATCTGTGGCCTGTCTGATGTTGGTGTCCACTCTCAGGTTTTGATCTCTACTTTCTTCACCATAGGGTCATTAAGTCATAGAAGACAGACACAAAAGGCTGAAGAAGGGTCTTGACCTGAAACGTCATCTATTCCTTTTCTCCAGAAATGCTGCCACTGAGTTACTCCAGCTTTTTGTGTCTGTCTTCGGTTTAACCAGCATCTGCAGTTCCTCCTTACACATAGAGCATAGAGTCATCCAGCGTGGAAATAAGCCCTTTGGCCCAATTTGCCCACACCGACCAACATGTCCCATTTACACTAGTCCCACCTGCCTGCATTTGGCCCTTTCCCTCTAAACCTGTCTGATCCATGTATCTGTATAATTCTTTCTTAAACATTGCAATAGCCTCTGCTTCATCTACCTCCTCCAGCAGCTTGTTCCGTACACCCACCACCCTTTGTGTGAAAAAATTACTCCTCAGATTCCTATGAATTTTTTTTCCTTTCACATTAAATATGTGAATGTCCCGTTATTCTGGGCAAGAGACTCTGTGTGTCTACACGAGCTCTTCCTCTCATGATTTTGTATGCCTCAATAAGATCACCGCTCATCCTGCTATGCTCCAAGGAATAGAGTCCCAGTATGCTCAACCTTTCCCTATAGCTCAGGCCCTCGAGTCCCGGCTACATTCTCCTAAAAGTCGCCTTATGATGATCATTTTTGCTTCTTCCATCTGCTGTTCCTGTGAGAGTGTAATGACAGTGCAACTAGTTGCATTCATCCCACAGATCCAAGCTGCTCATCTGAGCATCAATGAACTTTTCAATTTAGTTTAGAGATACAATGTGGAAACAGGCCCTTCCGTACGTTCCCGGAGCAGAATTAGGCCATTCGGCCCATCAAGTCTACTCCGCCATTCAATCATGGCTGATATATCTTTCCCTCTCAACCCCCTTCCCCCCCCACAACCCCTGACACCTTACTTATCAAGAATCTGTCAATCTCTGCCTCAAAAATATCAATTGATGGTCTCCACAGCCTTCTGTGGGAATGATTTCCACAAATTCACCACCCTGTCATATGTTACCAGTATTGTCAATCCCAGTCTCTGTGCATCTATGAAATTTGGTCACAATGGAACAAACTTCTCCCCAGCCAACATTTGACTGGATTTCCACGCCGCACTTCAAAGTGATAAAAACATGTGAAAACTGATTGCAATTACTAGTGACACACAGGGAATAGCCAAGTCTCAAAAGCAATTAGTGAAGCAATTAAGTCTGATAATGAAAAAGGAATTACAACATTCTTGTATCTCTTACTATTGTTTTGAAAAAATAGGGATCCACAGAGGAATTGGATTGAGACTTTTCACTGTAAGCAAACCAACTCTTTTTAAGCAAACCTTATTCATTTTATCAAAAAGATTAGAGCACTGGAGCAGTCTGCTGCCCAAGATGCATATGCCAGCTCTTTCATTCCCATTCCCATGCACGTGAGCATTTAAAACAACTGTAGAAGATGGGACTCTAAAACGAAACAGAAATGCTGGAAATACTTAGCATGTATGGCTGGTTAAGTGGGAAGAGGAATAGAGTTAATGTTTTGAGTCAAATGTTTGCAGGTTTGCACAGGATTGTATGGGTGCCCTCTAATTTCCATCCACACCATGATGTTATATTAATGAGCAAACCACATAGTGCTGGAGGAACGCATCAGGTCAGGCAGCAACTGAGGTCTGAATGAACAGGTGATGTTTCGGGTACTGAAGAATCCCAATCTGAAATGTCACCTGTCTCTTCCCTCCTCAGAAAGAATCTTAGGGCTAACAGAATCAAGGGATATGGGGAGAAAGCAGGAACGGGGTGCTGATTTTGGATGATCAGCTATGGTCAATTGAATGGCGGTGCTGGCTCGAAGGGCCAAATGGCCTATTCCTGCACCTAATTTATATGTTTCTATGTTTCTATGTTGCCTAGCTCATTGAATTCCTTTAGGAGTTTGCGCTTTGCTCAATATTCCATCATCTGCATTTTCTCGTGTCTCCTTGATAGGTAAATTAATTAATTGTAAATACCCTCAGTGTACAGAAAGTGGGGGAATTGATAGGAATGTGATTAGAATAAAGTTGGGATTATTGTTGGCTTAGTGGAAAAGAAAACTCAATTGACGTGCTTACATGCTGTAAAAAATTACAAGAGATACATGCATTCCAAGAACTTCTCAGCCTCCTGCATGTTCTTCAATTATTCAATTTTCTTGAATTATAATCATAATCATAATTTATTAACCAAGTATGTTTTGCAACAAACAAGGAATTTGGTTTGCCATACAGTTATACCAAAAAAGCACCAAGACACACAACTGCATAAAATTTTGACATAAACATGTACCACAGCGACTCATCCACATTCCCCACTGTGATGGAAGGCAATAAAGTTTTATCTTCTTTCCTCCTTTTCTCCCACGGTCGGGGGAGTCGAACCATTCGCAATCGGGGCGATTGAAGCTCCCTTACAAGAGCAAAGGCCCTGAGCAACATAAAGCATTTTGCACTCATGGCTATTGTTGTGTGCTGTGGTGGATGTTTATGTTACATGTTGTGTCCTGTTTATGCTTTTTATTATTTTGTTAACCCATCTTTATGCTTTGTATGGAACTGATTTTTAAATTATGTAAAGCACTTTGCAGTCAATGAAAATTGACTATAAATGTGCTATATAAATAAACTTATTATTATTATTATTATTATTATTCAGGGGAAATACCTGTTAGTCCCCACAAAAGCACAGGAATTGCAAGAGCTATGTCTCAGTTGCATTATCATTCTGCTTTGAATCTTATCTACTGCAACGATATGTGTATGATGTAGACAGTCTCCTCTGCCATTTTGATTTCATGGTTAGATCAGATGAGATTAGTTTATTGCCACATACACATCAGGGTGAAATTAAATTCCTTGTACACATGAAGCTCAAGGAATAAACATAATACACAAGTTAATGTTAAATACAAAAATAAATACAATGACAAGTGCAAAATAACAGATTGGTCCAAGTGTTTAGTGCAATCTAAAAAAAAGGCAAAACAAAACTAAAGAGCAATAATAGATGAAACAAATGTGATATAGTTAAGAGTAAGAGTATGTGGCAACACAGCTGGGAAGTGGTGTAGGTTCAGGAGTCTGATAAGAGCAGGGAAATATGTGTAGTAAGGATTTGCAGAAGCAGGTTTAAACCGAAGATAGACACAAAAACCTGGAGTAACTCAGCGGGTCAGACAGCATCTCTGGAGAAAAGGATTAGAGCACATGGTATTCAGGGTAGGGTATTGACATGGATGGAGAATTGGTTGGCAGACAGGAAACAAAGAGTAGGAATAAACGGGTCCCTTTCAGAATGGAAGGCAGTGGCGAGTGAAGTGCTGCAATGCTCGGTGCTGGGGCTGCAACTATTTACAATATATATTAATGATTTAGATGATGGGATTAAAAGTAACACTAGCAAATTTGCAGATGATTCAAAGCTGGGTGGCAATGTGAACTGCGAAGTGGATGCTAGGAGGTTGCAGGGTGATTTGGACAGATTGAGTGAGTGGGCAGATGCATGGCAGATGCAGTACAATGTAGATAAATGTGAGGTTATCCACTTTGGCAGCAAGAAAGCGTAGTGCAACGAGATCTGGGTGTCCTTGTACACCAGTCACTGAAAGTAAACATGCAGGTTCAGCAGGCAGTGAAGAAAGCTAATAGAATGTTGGCCTTCATAACAAGAGGATTTGAATACAGCTGCTCCTCGACCTATGATGGGGTTATGTTCCGATAAACCTATCGTAAATTGAAAATATCGTAGGTTGAAAACTCATTTAAAACGTGACCAGAAGTAAGCTGTGGCTCGCTGCCGTTGCCCAGCATTTGCACCATCGTAAAGTCGAAATATCGTAAGTCGAAGCATCGTAAATCGGGGAGCATCTGTCTAGGAGTAAAGAGGTCCTTGGTGAGACCAGACCCAAGAGACCGATGCCTATTATGCCTCCTGGCATGTAGGGCAGCAACAAAGGTCCTCCACTCCTGTCATGCCCATTAGTGTTGATTCCTAGCCCTGTGCTCAACCACCAAACTGGAGGACCAATGGATCGCTCTTCGTCTTGCCTCTTCCCTTTGACCTGTCCAGCATGGGAGGCCCTAACAGGATACGAATCTCCCGCTGACATAGCTCTAGGGGTCACTGAGACACACACGCTCCCCGACCATGACAAGGTTGCGATCCAACGGGGAGCTTGGTGAGACCACATCTGGAATATTGTGTGCAATTTTGGTCTCCTAATTTGTGGAAGGATATCCTTGCTACGGAGGCAGTGCAGTGTTGCTTCACGAGGTTAATCCCCGGGATGGCAGGAATGACATATGAGGAAAGATTGGAAAGACTGGTCTTATATTCACTGGAATTTAGAAGGAGGAGGAGGATAGAAACAAATAAAATTATAAAAGGACTGGACAAGCTAAATGCAGGAAAAATGTTCCCAATGTTGGGGGAGTCCAGAACCAGGAGCCACAGTCTAAGAATAAAGGGGAGGCCATTTAAAACTGAGATGAGAAAAAAAAATTTACCCAGAGAGTTGCGAATTTGTGGAATTCTCTGCCACAGAAGGCAGTAGAGGACAATTCATTGGATGAATTTAAAATAAAGTTAGGTAGAGCTCTAATGGCTAGTGGAATCAAGGGATAGGGGGAGAAGGCAAGCATGGGTTACTGATTGTGGATGATAAGGCATTAACATAATGAATGGCGTTGCAGACTCGAAGGGCCTCGTCCTGCACCTATTTTCTACATGACCCTTCTTCTCGACCCGAAACGTCACTTATTCCTTTTCACCAGAGATGCTGTCTGACCTGCTGAGTTACTCCAGCTTTCTGTATCTATCAAAGAGTGGGGAAGAAGCTATTCTTAAGCCTGGTCATCTGGGCTTTCAAAAGCTTCTGTATCTTCTCTCAGAATGTGGAAGGGAGAAAAGGTAATGGCAAGGGGATAGGCATTCTTAGCGTTACTTCCAGCTTTTTGGTTGCAACACACTGTGAGGATGCACTGGGTGGCAGGAACTACCAGCCTATGATGAATTGGGCTGTGTTCAGCACTCTGCAGCTCAAATAAAATAAGGTCTTTCACGCAAAAGGTTTAAATTTAGTATAAATTTAAACTCCATTTACATTTCATGCAAATTGAAGTTCTTTGATCTTTTGCGCTTTTTAAAATCACAGTAGCATCTTCAAATTAAACTGGCCACTGTTCCCAGCAAATTAATCACAATTCCGAATATAACGAAGTTTAACATTTTGTGGGCCTCTGGGAAGGTTTGAAGAATTTGATCAATTTTTCAGATCAATAGCACTAATGAAAATTTTTATTTTTAACCCATCAATGGTTATTTTTTAAATACTCGGTAATGTTGTCCTCCAACATAAATAGCTCAGAATATTATTTTAACTCATTTTAATCAGTGGTTTATTTATTGATATGTGCACCAATCAATGAGTTGGAGGTGAATCATAGCAAACAATACTATACATCAAGCATAGTCAATTTGCTGAGATATCTATTTAACAAATGAAGTAGAAACTATAGCAGTTTCTCCGAATTTAAAAAGAAATTGTTTCCAAACAAATTCAGTGAGTGGAGGATAGATAAACATAAATGGCAGCATGGTGGCATAGCGGTAGAGCTACTGCCTAACAACACCAGAGACCCGACTTTGTTCCTGACTATGGATGTTTGCCGGTAAGGAGTACATGACCGCGTGGGTTTTGTCCAAGACCTTTCATTCCCACACTCCAAAGACGTACAGGTTTGTAGGTGAATCGGCTTGTTATAAATGTAAATTGTTCCTAGTGCGTGTAAGATGGTGTTGGAGTGCGGGGATCGCTGGTCCATGCTGACTCAATGAGTCAAAGGTCTTGTTTCCATGCTGTATAAAATAAACTCAATCCCAGCCATTTACAATATTAAAGGCACCAAACTTGTTTGTAGTGCACAAAAAAATCAGTTCCAGCCTGCATTGCTATTTTGTGAACAACACATTCAATCAATTGTAGATACAAGGAACTGTAGATGCTGGTTTACAAACAAAGAATAAAAGTGCTGGTGTAACTCAGTGGGTCAGGCAACATCCCGGGAGAACATGGAAAGGTGACGTTTCGTGGCAGTACCATCTTCATACTGATTTGGGGGGGGGGGGGGGGGAATAGAATGCTGGAAGTAAGGAGAGGCTGGACAAAGACTGGCAGGTAAAACGTTAATATAGGTGAGGGGGGTGGGGTTAATAGGCAGATGGTTAGACAAAGGCTAGAGATGAAAAGACCAAAGTTGTGAGGCAAGAAGATTGAAGAGTTGCAAAGTTTGAAGCTAGAGGAAGGAAATGTAGGTGGAAGGGGAGGGGGGGAGAACAAGGTATTAGTCCAGGTCGGGCACTTGGGAAGGGTGAATGGGGGGGAGAATCTGAGTAGTTTGGGGGAAGAAGGGAGACGGGGAGGGGTTTTGCCTAAAATTGGAACATTTTACACCAGTACTTTGAGTCTTTTTTTATTACTATTTGGAAATCAGGTTGTTCACGTGATGAACTCACATTATAAGTAAAGTTGATTGTCTTTTGCAATCATTAAAAGTTTGAGCATGTTATTTCTCTTCATCATCTAAGGGTATGGTCACTGAAGTAACCTATTGTAATTATAGTGGATTCGTCAAAAGTTTGCATTTGGCGTGGGATAAATCAGATACAGCAAGTTTTTCTTGCAAAATTTGCAAAGTTGTACAGATTGCAGCACAGAAAACAGGCTCAACCTGTACATCAAGTATCTCTCCAGATCAATCCTTTTTACTGGCATTTTGATATGTGGCCATGTGCTGAGGAAGGATTCGACTGAACCTTCAGATACTCATAAAACTATCAATACTTTCGAGCTTCCCAGCAAATGCAATACTCTACCATTAGTTTGCCTTTAAAATGGGCCCTTATTTGATTGAGAACAATCCATGACTATGTATAGTTTAATTTCAATGGGCCACAAAGACTGAGCCAATGATATAGATATTTCTTTTTCCCCATTTTCTCTTAGTAATGTCCATAAACCCTGCAAAACACGAATCAACAATCTATTTACGCAACATTTTAGGATATTGATCGGCCAACCTCCCTAAAATTCCCATTGATGTGTAGCCCAGCAACTTTGATTTACCTGTTCTGGTTGGTGGGACAATTGACGTTTATGTTCAACAACAGGGAATACAGCTGAAAATAATACCACACCTAACTAGTTCATCTAGTGCAGCCAGTAATCCATATTGCACCAGTTTTCACTGAACCGTCAATGCCCATGTATCTTCCCTCTAGAAACAAGGAACTGCAGATGTTAGTTGGAGTAACTCAGTGGGTCAGGCAGCATCTATGGAGAATTATGGATAGGTGACATTCGGTTTGGAACACGTCTTCTGAAACATCACCTATCCATGTTCTCCAGAGATGCTGCATGACCCACTGCAATGCATGAACATGCATTTCGTTGTCTCTGTACTGTTCACTGACAATGACAATTAAAATTGAATCTGAATCTGAATCTGAATCTGAATCTGACCAGCTGAGTTAGTCCAGCACTTTGTGTCCTCTTAGCTTCTCTATATGTTTGTTTTTATGTTTAGAGATTCAGCATGGAAACAGGCCCTTCGGCCCACTGAATCCACTCTGACCAGTGATCACCTGTTCACCTTAATTTTAAGATGCCATTTTCTTATCCATTTCCCACATATCAGGGGCAATTTTATAGAGGTCAATTAACCTACAAACACACATGTCTTTGGGATTTGGGTGGAAATCAGCGCACTCGGAGGAATCCCTCGCAGTCGCAGGGAGAACATGCAAATGCCACACAGACAGCACCCGAGGGCAGTATCAAACCCGGGTCTGAGGCTCTGAGAGGCAGCAGTTCTTCCATTTCCACTAATTGAGACCTTTTCCCAATAAAAAAATAGTTTTTCATAAAAAAGGATTAGAATGGTTGGGAAAATCATACAGTGGAAGTTTTAGTAAAAGCATATTACTGTAAACTAACAAAATTCTTAAATCTTTTAATCCAACACAATTGTAAACCATTTACAGGAAACATAAAATAGTTGCAATGTTGATTTTGTTCAACGTTATGGTTGTGCCACTTAGCTTGAACCCGAAAAGAAAGCCATCAGCATTTATTGATTTCACTTTCAATTGGAGTTTAACATGCTGTTACTTTTCTAAGCAATTAACTAAATTACATCTAAAATGAATAGAAGGAACTTGTATTTTTATATTGCTTTATTACATCCTCTGAGCATCTCAACCTGGAACACAGAAGTCTGGACTAATGATCCAGTGGTAAGGCACCATGCAGCTAGGGAATTTAAACTCATTTAATTAAGTAAATTCAGAATCAAGTGCTGGTAACAATAAAATAGCCAGGTACTTATAAAAACTCATTTGACACGTTAATGTCCATTAGGGAAATAAATCTGGTGTTTTACATGATCTACCCTGCACCAATGCCAACCTATAACGATGTGGTTGTTTTTTTTTTAAACTAAAATATGATGGTAATAAGTTTCATTGTTTAGAATGTATGGATTTCTAATGTATGCTCATCCCTGTGGAGATACAGCATGGAAACAGGCCAATTGGCCCACTGAGTCTATGTCAACCGTCGATCAATACACTAGGTCTATGTTTGCGTCCATATACTAGAGACAATTTACAGAGGCCAATTAACCTACAAGCCTGCACGCCGTTAGAACGTGGGAGAAAACCGGAGCACCCGGAGAAAACCCACGTGGTTACAGGGAGGACGTACAAATTCCGCACAGGTAACACCCGTGGTTAGGATCGAACCCAGGTCTCTGGCAGTGAGGCAACAGCTCTACTGCTGTTCCACTGTAACTCTCGCATTGAGCCAGGTCTCTATTATTAATTTTATTTTGTTAATCCCATTCAGTTGTGTCTGCATCTAACTAATTTTATGAATCAGGTTCTATGCACAGACCAAGTACGTCTCTTTTCTCTCTCCATTTTGATTATTTATCTTCTTAAGTTATTCTTTATGCCAATGTTTCTGGCTTCTCCTGTTCATCAATGAACTTGTTTTACCTCCAGTGACCTTTATATTGGTTCTGCTCTCCCTGCTATGTGAGGTTTAAACCTCATCCACAGTACTCGCTAAGTTGGCTGTGAAATTGTTTTAGTGGGATTGGTTGAGGGAGGAATATTTACAGGACTGAGTTACTCCAGCACTTTGTATTCAATGCAATATTCCAGCAGCTTCAGTTCCTTTTGTCTACATTATTCTGTTATTGCCCTTCACAATCAATATTTAGTTCATTTTTACTTTGCTCTTGATCTGCCCTTGTGCTACGATATTCAAAGTAGACCTCCTTTTCTATATATGACCACTTGATATTGAATACAGAGCATTGTCCCTATAAATCAATATTGTAAATGATCTGTGTAGGAAGGAACTGCAGATGCTGATAGACACAAAATGCTGGAGTAACTCAGCGGGAAAGGCAGCATCTCTGGAGAGTAAGAAGGGGTGACGTTTTGGGTCGAGACCCTTCTTCAGACAATGATCTGACCTTACTTTCATTGGAGAATGAAGTCCAAACAATCTGCAACAAACACAAGGAAGGAAATTGTACACAATAATGAAAAACATCTTCCCAACTGAACCATCCTACCAACAACTAGTCAGCAGTCCTGAGCTACTATCCACCTCTTTGGAGACCCCTGGACTATCTTTGATCGGAATTTATTGGACTTTATCTGGCACTAAATGTTATTCACGTTTTCCCCTTTATATTGGACTGTATCTGCACACTGTAGTTGACTCGATTGTAATCATGTATCGTTTTTCCGCTGACTGGTTAGCATGCAGCAAAAGCTTTTCACTGTACCTCAGTACACGTGATAATAAACTAAACTCAAAACTCAAAACCCAACCTAACAGAACTACTGCAGAAAGAGACCTGCAAAGCTGACATGTAGAAGGTAAGCTTTTCCAAAGTACCACTTGCGGCTATTTTTTCTGAACCACAAAATCTAAAACTGTAAATATTAGGACAGGTGAGTATCTTAACTGGCACATTGTTCGGAAGAAGATCCATGTGATTCTTCTGTTACTTATCAATCCCTTCACCCTGGTGGCAATTTGACAACAACAACCTATCGTTGGGAAAAATCAATGACAATATAATAACCAATCTACCCGCTACTGTTAGCTGATATTGAACGTGGCACTCAAGAAGAAAATCAAAGCAACGGCATGACTTTGCTATTTAGAAAAAAAATGTAATTTGTTTTTTAATCAGATGAATGGTAAATTGTGTATTTAATTGACAGCTCAATATATGTGCAGATAATGCTGGTTTCTGATCTACAGAGAACCTATTTTGCAATCTACATTAGATGGATTATTCTCTGCTGTGTTGAAACTCCATCTGGGGAAATCAGAATTACAAGGCTTTGAATAATCCATTACCGGATCCAAGATAATATGCAGATTTTACAGATCCAGATTTCCATCAGAATGGTGAAAGCCAGCCAGCAGTATAACAAGGTAACAAGGTGCAATGGCCTTAAATGAGTATTGGACTTCTTATACTACAATCACAGTTGACATAATTGAGTGTCAAGTGAAGCATCTGCCAGCCATGGAATTGTACATTAATACATTCAGTTTTCTTTCCAACAGTGTAAAAGCCTGCTTGTGAAGTCAAAGTCAATCCCTGACAGTCAGTATAAAGGTATAATCCCAAGTCACATGTGGGACTTTTATTTATTATGTCTCATTTATCTTTAGATGCAGTAGACACATTGTGCAGATAAACTCAGGTACCATAATACTAAAATGAAAGTTAAGTCAACAGTTTCGGAGGAAGACATAAAAAGTTGGAGTAACTCAGCGGGTCAGGTAGCATGTGTAGGAATGAACTGCAGATGCTAGTTTAAATCGAAGATAGACACAAAATGCTGGAGTAACAGGTAGCATCTCTGGAGAGAAGGACTGGGTGACTGAGAGAAGGACGTTTTTGGCTGAGACACTTCTTCAGGCTGATGTCACGGATGTCAGGATGCAAGGTGTAAAAACAGGACAAAAGGAATGAGATCAAGGAAAAGGTAGAATAAATCATTGTTAGTTGGGAGAAGGTAAGAACAAAGCAAACAGAGATAAAATGTAGTCAGAGACAGTAAGACTGTTCGGAGAACTGGGAAAGAGGAGGGGAGGGGATTGGGCGGTTGGGAAAGCATTGACAGCATCTCTGGGTAGAAGGAATGGGTGACGTTTCGGGTCGTGTCCCTTCTTCAGATGATAATTATGGTGCAGTATTAGTTTTAGAGATACAGCATAGAAACAGCCCTTTCAGCCCATCACATCCATGCTCAGTCTGAAGAAGGGTCTTGACTCGAAACATCACTCATTTCTTCTACCCAAAGAAACCTGTAGTTTGCATCCTTGCTTGTATGAGGAAGCAAGGAACAGACGTGTAGGAAGGAATTTTTATTTGAAATGGGAACCCATTTATCATACTTTGAGGGTCTAAAGGAATTACCTATTGACTGAGGGCACTTGACAGTAAGTGGGCAGCCGCCTTTATTCTGTTTTGTTACTTTATTATTGTTAAAATGGCCATTTGATTTTGTGATATATTTGTATTGTGAAAACATTAGCTGCCAAGGGGTGTTTAGGGAGGGTGGGTTAGGGTTATTTTGTTATTATTATTTATAAAAAACAAAATGGAGGGAAATGTAATGCCATACGTCAGAAATAAAAATATATTTTAAAAAAAAGGAACTTCAGATGCTGGTTTAAACCAAAGGTAGATACAGAAAGCTGAAGTAACTCAGTGGGTCAGACAGCATCTCTGGACATTTCAGGTTGAGACCCTTCTTCAGATGATAACTATGCTTCAGGGAGTGCAGTTTAAATTCTGGTTTTAGTTTTAGTTCCAGTGTTAGTTTTAGTTTTAGAGAAACATCATAGAAACAGGATCTTCGGCCAACATGTCCATGCTGACCATCGATCACCAGTTCACACTAGTTCTATGCAATCCCACTGTCTCATCCACTCCCTACACATAAGGGCAATTTTACAGAAGCCCACTAATGGTAAGAAACCCATGCTCTCTAACTTCCAACAAGCACAAACCTTTTCATTTCATATGAGCTGTGACTCAACCATTGCAATGCTCTCCCTTGATGCCATTTGATGTCAATTTTACCACAGTACCTTGTGACACATTTATTAAGCTGCATCTTTCATGTCAAGGACAGTCACTATCACCTCATCAGAACTAATTTCTTTGGAGATAGACACAAAAGGCTGGAGTAACTCAGTCTGACAGGCAACATCTCTGGATAGAAGGGATGGGTGCATTTCGGATGGAGACCCTTCTTCAGACTGAGAGTCAGGGAAAAGGAGACACAGAGATAAAGAATGTTAGGCATGGAAATGAAACATCAATGGGGATGAAGTTCAAGGAAAATGTAGAATAGATCATTGTTAGCTCGGGGAAGATGGCAACGGAGAACTAGGATGGGGGAGGATGGAGAGAGAGGGAAAGCAAGGGTTACTTGAAATTAGAGAAGTCGATATTCATACCGCTGGGTTGTAAGTTGCCCAAGCAAAATGTGAGGTGCTGTTCTCCAATTTGCTTTGGGCTCAATCTGACAGTGGAGGAGGCCCAGGATAGAAAAGTCAGTATGGGAATGGGAGGGGGAGTTAAAATGTTTAGCAACCAGGAGATCATATAGGTGTAGGCGGACTGAGCGGAGGTGTTCACTTGGTTTCGCCGATATATAGGAGTCCACACCTGGAATAGCAGTTGGATACAGTAGGACCAAGGCTGTGACAATCTCAAGAACAAAGGAAGTGCCATGAACACAGTGCTAGAAACTACCAGAGAGAGAGAGAGAGAGATTCTAATTCTCCACCAATTGATTCAGATAATTGAAGAGTCCAAAAGACAAAAAAAATACATAAAGTGCTGGAATCCCTCAGCAGGTCGGGCAACATCACAGGAGAACATGGATAGTGATGTTTCGGGTTGGGACATAAGACAAGATGGGATGATGTGCTTGACACACGATGATTCAGGATGAATGCAAATGAACCATGTGAATTTTATTTGTATTTGCAGCAATATGTTCAGGTAAGGGATGGAACTGGGGAATGAATTTGATGTATCTACAAACATGAAAGCATATTTTAATGAGGATAAAAATATGACATGAAAAACAGATTTTTTTTGATACACACAGCAGGTCATCATTGGAAAGAGAGACGATTAATAATTAGGAATGAAGATCACTTAGCAGAACTAAAAAGGGAGCAAACAAACAGTTCAACGTAGCAGAGAAGGTGGGGAGAGCATTGGATGGAACAAAATAAATAATTGTGCATTGTTCACATCTGGAAGTGAATGTTTGCCTTTGAAGAGAGAGGGAAAGCATTAAATTGAATTGAATTTAACTGAACTGAATTGAATTGAATGGAATGATACGTACAGTAAAGAAGCCCTTTGGCCCAATGAATCCAAGTCGACCATTGAACACCCATTTACACTAGTCCGGTTATCTCATTTTCATATTCTTTATATTCCGGGAGCAATTTACAGAAGCAAATTAGTCTACAAACCCGCTGTTCGGGATGTGGGAGGAAACCAGAGCTCCTGGAGGAAACCCACTTGGTCACAGGGTGAATTTGCAAACTCCCCACAAACAGCACCAGGTCAGAATTGGACGCGGGTCTTTGGTCCACAGTGAGGTGGCTGCTCTGCCCCAACACTTAGTGGTCAAGGATAAATTTGGGGGGGGGGGGGGTGGGAGTCGGGGGGGGGGGGTCGGGGGGGGAGGAGTCGGGGGGGGGGGAGGAGTCGGGGGGGGGGGGAGTCGGGGGGAAGATCAAAAAGACCACGTGCAGAAATTCTTGTAGATTATGCAGATTCATAGACGATAAACAATAGACAATAGGTGCAGGAGTGGGCCATTCGGCCCTTCGAGCCAGAACCGCCATTCAATCATGGCTGATTATCCACTATCAGTACCCTGTTTCTGCCTTCTCTCCATATCCCCTGACTCCGCTATCTTTAAGAGCCCTACCAAGCTCTCTCTTGAATGTATCCAGAGAACCGGCCTCCACTGCCTTCTGAGGCAGAGAATTCCACAGATTCACAACTCTGTGTGTGAAAAAGTGTTTCCTCATCTCTGTTCTAAATGCCTTACCCTTTATTCTTAAACTGTGGCCCCAGGTTCTGGACTCCCCCAACATCTGGAACATGTTTCCTGCCTCTAGCGTGTCCAAACACTTAATAACCTCATATGTTTCAATAAGATCCCCTCTCATGAACCTCGTGAACCACTCCCTCAATAGCAAGAATGTTCTTTCTCAAATTAGGGGATCAAAACTGGACACAATACCCCAGATGTGGTCTCACTAGGGCACCAGATGGGAAGTGGTGGTCAGTGGGGGTATTGCGAGATGGATGCCCTGCCAGCGACATGTTCGTTATTTCAACTTTTTTCTATTTTTTTTAAATGTGTCCAAATGTTTGTTTTAGTGTCTCTCGGTGTGTCTTGTGTTGGGGGTGGTGAGGGGGGATAAGGGGGGAACCGCTTTCGATCGTCTCCTCCACGGAGAGGTGACTTTTTCCATGTCGCCTCTCTCGCGACCAAACAGCGTGGATTGGAGTTGCCTTTCCCGGAGTTTCAGCAGTGGGAGCAGCGTGGACTTTTCCTCGCGGAGCGGGCGAGTCCTTGCCGAGATCGTCAGAAGGGAGTGCTCCGATCGCTGGCCCGCGGACTATTAAATCATGAAGCCACAGTCTGCGGAGCTTCTAGCCGTGGGCGTGGCATCCGGAGCCTGGGATCCCCCACCGGGGATTCGGGAGTAGAGCTCCGACCACTGGCAAGCGGCTATAACATCCTGAAGCCGTGGTCTGCGGAGCTTCTAGCTGTGGATGCGGCATGGACCTTCCGTCTGGAGCCTGGGTTCCCTCACCAGGGACCGCTAGAGAAGAACTCCGACCGCCGGCCTGTGGCCTACAACATCCTACAGCTGTGGTCTCCGGTAGGACAGCGCCGATTCGGGACCTCCAAGCCGTGGAGTGTGTTCGACCATCCCAACGAGAGGGCCTGTACATCCGGCCGCCAGTAGCGGCGACTGCGGAGTTTTATGGCGCCGACCATGTGAACAATGCTGTGGTGGATGTTTGTGTTAAATGTTATTGTGTAATATGTGGTTTTTTTTAATTTTACCGCTGCTGGCAAATTCATTTCATGCACTTACATGTGAATGTGATGAATAAAACTGATTGATATACAACTGCAGAAGAACCTCCTTGCTCCTATACTCAACTCCTCTTGTTATGAAGGCCAACATGCCATTCACTTTCTTCACTGCCTGCTGTACCTGCATACTTACTTTCATTGACTGATGTACAAGGACCCCCCAGATCCCATTTTACTTCCCCTTTTCCCAACTTGACACCATTTAGATAATAATCTGCCTTTCTATTTTTGCTACCAAAGTGGATAACCTCACATTTATCCACATTAAACTGCATCTGCCATGCATCTGCACACTCACCCAATGTGTCCAAGTCACCCTGCATTCTCATAGCATCCTCCTCACAGATCACACTGCCACCCAGCTTTGTGTCATCTGTCAATTGACTAATGTTGCTTTGAATCCCTTCATCTAAATAATTGATGTATATTGTAAATAGCTGCGGTCCCAGCACCGAGCCTTGCGGTACCCCACTAGTCACTGCCTGTCATTCTGAAAGGGACCCATAAATAGGGGACCGCAGTTCCAGTTAAGACTGGAAATAACCAAAGAAAACGTTGCACTCCCTTCCTTTGCAGTCAGTCTCCAGATTAGCTCATGTTACAAACAGCTCTCTGTGTAATTGCAATGTGCAAATGTCTGGTAGGAATGGTCTTTGACAACTCCAATCCATGCTGTTTTTTCTGACTCTGACTCTGAAACTCTTATTTATTAAGGAACCCTTATTGTTAGATGGAGTTGCTGCCTATTTTACAACAACATGTGTGAGAAAGATATACATTCTCCTCTGATTCTTTCCTATCTCCTTTCATGAATTCCTAATGTGAATGTTCAAAAATTCTAACAGAAACTTCTTCCTATTTCATAATTCAAAATCTGTCTTTGATTTTAAATTCACTTAAAAGTTCTCAATCAAAAGAGAGAAATCTTTGATCTGTCCTTTGACTGAAGTCAGGCCAAATCATTTAATAGTGATTTAATAAATCCCTTGTCTTCATGGAAGTGTTTCAATCAGATACCTACTTATGTTGCTATTGAATGTGCAATCTATTTACCGTAAACATGTGGAACATGGAATGAAATAAACATTGATTTCTCCATTGAAACTTTGCTCTTTTGGTAATTAGATAACCGACAGAAAAAAACAGTTAAAAAATGGTTTGAAAGCCATTTTAGAAAACCAAAACTTGTTTCCCAGTTAGAAATGTACGTAAGCGCAGCTTTGAAATGTGGCGGTTCACTTGCACAGCGGTTAGAACTGCTGCTGCACAGCTCAAGAGAACCCAGGTTCAATCCTGACCTTAGGTGTTCAATGGTCTCCACGCGACCGTGCGGGTTTCCCTCAAATGCTCCTGTTTCTTCCCACATCCCAAAGATGTGCAAGTTTGTAGGTTTGTAGATAAATTGCCCCTAATGTGTCGGGAGTGGATGATGAAGTGGGATAACATAGAACTAGTGTGAACGGGGGAATCGATGGTTGGCGTGGGCTCGGTGGGCAGAAGAGCCTGTTTCCATTCCGTATCTCTAAATATATTGAATTGTTTCTAACCCCATTACTAAATTGCATCACCCTTCATGGGTGAACATTTTCCTACACCATTTGTATTTCTCATCGTTGTTCAATAGGTTTCTTGAGAAGAAGATGTTTTCACAAACATGTTCTTCAAACTCAGCATCACCAGTTTATTTTCTCTGATAGATGAGGTCACATAAGTCTTTATCTCTGACCTTCAATCTATCAGCAACTTGTGTGACAGCTTCTTATTTCCACAAGATGAAAATGTTGATGTGTGTATTTGAGAGGGCCCCTCAGAGAGTAATGGTGTATGATATTGCACTCCAACAAAATAAACTCAACTTCAATGATAAAGTCACAAATTAAAATTAGAACGAGTAATAAATGTAGGTAATTTATCACTTTCCACGAATAAATGTGGAGCTTCTGCTGCGTTAAAATGTTAATGCTTTCTATAATTAATAAAGCCCAGAGGTTATGTTTATTTTCCATTGTTAGACATAAATAGTAATAATTCATTAATTCAAAAATGGGAGACCCGGCATGGGGGGGACCACCGAGAACAAAGGGGGACACGGCGAGGGGGGGCACCAAGGAAAATGGGGACCATTGGCGACTACATTGAACACTTTTTTTAACTTCGTCAGCGCCTTGATGTGGCGACTATTTGCATACCTTGTGCATGCAAAACATAGAACCTCACTGTGACATGTCACATGTGACAATAAAGTTTAATTCATTCATTCATAATGATAAATGTGAGAGTTCTTATCGTCCTGATTTTGTCTGTAAAATTAAATACTTATGTACACAATAATTCTGAGAGGGCAGGAATTCAGCATAATTTCAGATGTATTTTGAGCAAGTTCAGGGTTATTCTACTGACACTTACTCACATAGGATAGTCACAAAAAGCTGGAGTAACTCAGTGGGACAGGCAGGATCTCTGGAGAGAAGGAATAAGTGACGTTTCGAGTCGAGACCCTTTTTCAAAAGAAGGGTCTGACGAAGGGTCTCGACCATATACTTTAAAAGTAAAAGTCTATTCACATTCCCATTGCAAACTGAGAGGTAGCCAAGGCATATCCTAGCTTCTTTAAAAAAAAAATAGGTTTCATAAAATCTCAAGACCAATTAAGGAATGGAAAAGAAAGTTAACATTTACCTTCTGAGACCTCCTTTGATGCTGTGAAATCTTTCACGGAGGCTTAACATCAGCCTTGCAGTGGAATGGAAAGAGGGGAGTCCAGAAGAGTCCAAACACATGTCCAAGTCTCCTCATAGTTTACTCACATTCCAAACCAAATCATGTTTATATGTTGAAGGCAGGAAAAATAATTCACATCTATTTTTTCATTGATATATTAAATAGAAGCAAGCGGTTTAATGGGCTTTGAAGAGAAACTCCATTGGTTATACAGAGAGCAGCAGGGTAATGTGAGGTTATCCATTTTGGTGGCAAAAACAGGAAAGCAGACTATTATCTAAATGGTGGCCGATTGGGAAAGGGGGAGATGCAGCGAGACCTGGGTGTCATGGTACACCAGTCATTGAAGGTAGGCATGCAGGTGCAGCAGGCAGTAAAGAAAGCGAATGGTATGTAGCTTTCATTGCAAAAGGATTTGAGTATAGGAGCAGAGAGGTTCTACTGCAGTTGTACAGGGTCTTGGTGAGACCACACCTGGAGTATTGCGGTGTGGTCTCACCAAGAGATTGATTGGGGGAAGACAAATATGCTGCAGAGACTCAGCCGGTGAGGCAGCATCTATGGAGAGAAGGAATAGGTGACGTTTCGGGTCGAGATCCTTCTTCAGACTGATTGGGGGAGTAGTTAGGGTGAATGCTTGTTATTATTAGCATTCTTATTATTACACAGAGTGTTATGGCAACATTTTCCTTTTGTATTGCAAAATATTTTACTGCAATCCTAACAAGACAACTTTACAAGGCTTTCATAGAACCACTTTACTCAAGGAAGGTGCTCCTCAACGAATTGGGTCAATCAAAATCAATCTAGGAAGGAATCACCATGGCTGGAATATTGATCCATAATTTATGGTAGTTTCACTTTGTTGTATACACATAGTCTTTTACCCAGAGTAGGGAGATCAAGAATCAGAGGGCATAGGTTTAACGTGAAAGGGGAAAGATTTACTTGGAACCTGAGGGGCAACCTTTTCACTCAGAGGGTGGTGGGTATATGGAACAAGCTGCCAGAGGATGTAGTTGAGGCAGGTTCTATAACACATTTAATAGCCACTTGGACAGGCACATGGATCAGAAAGGTTTAGAAGGATATGGGACAATCATGGCCAAATAGGACTAGCATAGATGAGTTGGACCGAACGGCCTGGTTACATGTTGTATGACTATATGACCTCCAGGACCTCTAATCAAGGTTCAACCAGGTGAGAAAAATGGAACATACCCATACCAAGAGTGTTTACTTTATTTAAACCTAATATACCAGGACAATGATTAAAAATGTATAAAACATAATCAAAAAGTCAACTAAGAATAAAGGATGCAGTTTAAATAGCAATACAATATATACATGTTGCATTTATTGATGATATTTCATGTACCGGGAGAAGACAAAGCAAATGGAATTACTGTTCAGAAACAGGGGCTTGACAGGGGCTTTATGAATTTCCTACCTCCATCTTTAAATAAAATCTGAAGAAATCTATAAACTATAACGCAGTTTTGAACCTCAACTCATATTAATATCTCAGCTGAACATTATTTTGAAATCCTTGACAATTACTTCATTCCAACCAACCTGTTTATGAAAATGGTCTATATTTTGGAGAAAATAAATTCCTTTTCTACATGACAGAAAGATCCACTTTGAGAGATGCCAACAGCTAAATTGTGGTTCAATGTCAAGGAGCATTTCAATGGGTCTCTGTTTTATTCTCTGGCAAAGTATGGCCTTGGATCTTTTATATATGGTCCCCTCTTCTGCAAATCGAGCGTTCTGCAACATAATTTAACAAATTATTTTATATCAGTCACGTAGATTTACTTGGAACGATTAGACAAAAATGACCTTACCATCTGCCTATCTTTATTATAGCAATCAAACCAATCACTCCACCTTCTGCGCTCACAATAAAGACTACTTTCCATGCATAAAATAGTATATAAAGTAGATTTTTTTTCCTTCACTTCTTAACCATATATTTCACATTGCAGTGCTTAGTAATATTTTATGAGCTTCTTTACTACGCAATTGCCAATAGTTTTCAAAGGATTAACTCAGCCTTGACATTCTAAAGGGCCTGTCCCACTTGGGCGACCTAATCCGCGAGTTCAGATAAGTGCCTGTGACCTTCATGCTCAAGAGCACTTGCCTGGAAAGCCTCGAGCTGGATCGACCGTCTGCGTTGAAACCGCGAGCTGGATCGACCAAACCGCGAGCTGCATCGACAGACCACACACACACACACACACACACACACACACGCGCGCACACACACACACACACACACACACACACACATACACACACACACAAAGGTGTGGGGGACCAGGGACAGCGGAGGAGCGCTGTCTGCACAATGAAGAGGATGGTAAACGGCTGCCACAAAGTACCGCAAGTCCTTTAGAGAGCGCGGAGGGGGGTGGAGGGAGAGAGGCGGGGAGAATGGGAGAGAAGGAGAGAGAAGGAGAGAGAGAGGGAGAGAGAAGGAGAAGGAGAGAGAAGGAGAGAAGGAGAGAGAAGGAGAGAGAAGGGAGAGAGAAGGGAGACAGAATGGAGAGCGAATGAGACAGAAGGGAGACAGAAGGGGAGAGAAGTGGAGAGAAGGGGAGGAGAAGGGGGAGGGAAGGGGGGGGGGAGAAGGAGTGGAGACACTTTAAGAATGTTAATACATTTTAGCAAGCATTTTACCTACCGGTAGGTCTTCCTAGGTGTTGAAACTCCAATGAGCCAATCAAAATGCCCGGTCAGCAAAGGAGATTGCCTACGGCTGCCCTCGACTGCCTGTAAATAAATAGCGACCCCACTACACTGCACTACGAGTGAAAAAGACACATGCCGACCAAATTTTACTTGCGGAATTTGTTTTAATATGCTGAAAATGTTTCCATGACCTAGCTGAGGCCACGAGTAGGCGGGAACCTCCCTCGAGCATGAAGGTGAGTTCCAGCCACCTCATACGACCTCCTACGACCTCGTGTCGACCATGCTGCGAGTTTAAATCCAGGGCAAACTCTTCTAAACTCGCAGTTTGGGTCGCCCAAGTGGGACAGGCTCTTAGTCACCTTTCAATCTAATCTTATGATGTGTGGGACAAGTATTTGATGCAATGGTGAATGACTGGAAAAGCGCTGCCAACGGTTACAGTGGAGACTGATACAATAATGGCATTTAAGAGGCTTTTGGATTGGCACATGGATACATCAATATGCAGGGAATTGAGGAATATGGATCATGTGCAAGCTGACATAGGTTTAACTTGGCAATGTGTATGGCATGAACATTATGGGCTGAAGGCCTTGTTCCTGTGGTGTACTGCTTTATATTCTATGTTCTGAGTTTCTTCTTTTTGAGAATGTTTCAATATTTCATAAGGTTGTGTTACCATATATTTTGTGTGTACTATTTTGCACACACATACATACATATATATACAGTGGCTTGCAAAAGTTTTCATACCCCTTGAACTTTTCCACATTTTGTCACGTTACAACTACAAACGCAAATGTATTTTATTGGGATTTTATGTGATAGACCAACACAAAGTGGTGCATAATTGTGAAGTGGAAGGAAAATGATACATGGTTTTCAATTTTTTTTACAAATAAAAAACTGAAAAGTGTGGCGTGCAAAAGTATTCAGCCCCCCGGAGTCAATACTTTGTAGAACCACCTTTCGCTGCAATTACAGCTGCAAGTATTTTGGGGTATGTCTCTACCAGCTTTGCACATCTAGAGACTGACATTTTTGCCCATTCTTCTTTGCAAAAATAACTCAAGCTCAGTCAGATTGGATGGAGAGCATCTGTGAACAGCAATTTTCAAGTCTTGCCAGAGATTCTCAATTGGATTTAGGTATGGACTTTGACTGGGCCATTCTAACACATGAATATGCTTTGATCTAAACCATTCCATTGTAGCTCTGGCTGTATGTTTAGGGTCGTTGTCCTGCTGGAAGGTGAACCTCTGGCCCAGTCTCAAGTCTTTTGCAGACTCTAACAGGTTTTCTTCCAAGATTGCCCTGTATTTGGCTCCATCCATCTTACCATCAACTCTGACCAGCTTCCCTGTCCCTGCTGAAGAAAAGCATCCCCACAGCATGATGCTGCCACCACCATGTTTCACAGTGGAGATGGTGTGTTCAGGGTGATGTGCAGTGTTAGTTTTCCACCACATATAGCGTTTTGCATTTAGGCCAAAAACTTCAATTTTGGTCTCATCTGACCAGAGCACCCGCCTCCACATGTTTGCTGTGTCCTCCACATGGCTTGTGACAAACTGCAAACAGGACTTCTTATGGCTTTTTTTCAACAATGGCTTTCTTCTTGCCACTCTTCCATAAAGGCCCGATTTGTGGAGTGCACAACTAATAGTTGTCCTGTGGACAGATTCTCCCACCTGAGCTGTGGATCTCTGCAGCTCCTCCAGAGTTACCATGGGCCTCTTGGCTGCTTCTCTGATCAATGCTCTCCTTGCCCAGCCTGTCAGTTTAGGTCGACGGCCATATCTTGGTAGGTTTGCAGTAGTACCATATTCTTTCCATTTTCGGATGATGGATTGAACAGTGCTCTGTGAGATTTTCAAAGCTTGGGATATTTTTTTATAACCTAACCCTGCTTTAAACTTCTCCACAACTTTATCCCTGACCTGTCTGGTGTGTTCCTTGGGCTTCGTGATGCTGTTTGTTCACTAATGTTCTCTAACAAACCTCTGAGGCCTTCACAGAACAACTGTATTTATACTGAGATTAGATTACACACAAGTGGACTCTATTTACTAATTAGGTGACTTCTGAAGGCAATTGGTTGCACTGGATTTTATTTAGGAGTAAAGGGGGCTGAATACATTTGTACGCCATACTTTTCAGTTTATTATTTGTAAAAAAATTTGAAAACCATGTATCATTTTCCTTCCACTTCCCAATTATGCGCCACTTTGTGTTCGTCTATCACATAAAATCCCAACAAAATACATTTACGTTTGTGGTTGTAACGTGACAAAATGTGGAAAAGTTCTAGGGGTATGAATACTTTTGCAAGCCACTGTACATATATAATTCTCTGCTGGGTGCATTGGGTTTTGGCACTTTCAATATATAAACTACTCGTACAATGTATAAACTACTTTGATTTATGTTTAGAGATACAGTGTGGAAACAGACCCTTCGGCCCACCAAGTCCATGCCGACCATCGGTCACCCATTCAAACTAGTTCCATGTTATCTAAGTTTTGCATCCTACAAACTGGGGTTAATTTACAAAAGGTGATTAACCTACAAACCCACCCATCTTTGTAATGTAGAAGGAAACCTGAGCACCCGGAGAAATCTGAGCACCGAGGAGAACATACAAACTCCATACAGACAGCACCCATAGTCAGGATTGAACCCAGGTCCCTGGCGCTGTAAGATAGCAACTCTACCGCTGCACCCCATCAGCTTGGCAAAGTTGGGGAAACATTCCTTTGTTTTGGAAGAAGAGTAAATGGCAGCTTCCAAATTATATTTTGTTAATTAGTATTAGTTGGCCATATAACTGACCTAAAAAATCCACTGCACAAACAATGCAATTCAAAATAAGAACCATGTAAGATGTAAGTGCAACGAGTGGCAAGAAAAATGGCATTAAAATAATAAGCAAAAGTATAAATAATAGTTTTTTTTATTTCTGCAATGCATGAAACTCAGTAATTTCAGCTCTTTGATAATCGAGGTTGAACAACATAACCTGCTTATCTTCGCCCATCGATCTCAATGGGAAAAGATTTAAAATAAGGCAATTTAAGACTTGTCAATTCTGTTAGAATTGCTTCAGATTGTTTCACAAGGGCCTCCATAATGACTACCTACAGGAGATGTAATTATACTTTATGTGTGCTTTTTGAAATATTGGCTTACAGAGTAGTTTGAAAAAACATCTGACAATGTCTAACTGCAAATGGTACCAAATACACAATAGATTTCAAAGCAAATTGTTTACTTATTGATAAACATCGCAGCAATGTCAATGCTAATGGATTGTTCAGAATGCATTAGAAAAATCTACCTAATAATAGTGAATAAAACTCAGTGAGTAATGAAAGAAAAGCTGGCAATGTCTATCTGCAAATGGGACCAAATAAACAAAAGATCCGAAAGAGTAAAGATACATTCCCAAATGTCTGTGCCGAACATGAACTATAACCAAAGATAGACACAAAAAGCTGGAGTAACTCAGCGGGACAGGCAGCATCTCTGGAGAAACGGAATAGGTGATGTTTCGGGTCAAGACCCTTCTTCGGACAGGGTAAAGGGAAATTCGAGATATAGACGGCACAGAGGTGGAGCAGCGAGAGAGAATGCTGCATAACTCTTGCCGAAGAGAGGAGGAGAACTTTTGTAAGAGATTTCGCAGTGGAGCAGACAAAATAGTAAAGGATGTTTACTGATATCCAATTCATTAATATGGTTCCATTACATTTAACTGCATGTTCTGCATAAATGGTCATCTTTACCCTGAGGTTTTGCGTGTTCTTAAAACTAAAAATGGAAACTTAACGCTTCAAATATTAAGGATAGAAATTATAATTATAACTAATAGATGCTATGATTTAGATTATATAATGCCCAAGTTTTTGTGCATTCTGTGATCCAATTTCTATCAAAACATCATTGATAATTGGAAACCATGTGGTTTTACAGTTCCAATTGCAGTGCCTGATGTACCAATGACTTTGGGCATCTGTGATGGCAACTCATGATATTGAACATGAGCCTACTGTATATCCATAACCATATCCATGGAACTCATGCTCTACAATGCTGAGAACTATGTTCAGCACTCCCCCTTCTTCTATCTACTGTATTTGAGTTTGATGTGATTGTATTTATGTATACTACATCTGATCTCTTCGGATAGCGTGCAAAACCTGGGTACATGTGGCAATAATAAACCTAAACCTACCTAGATACAACATTTGGAATTTTTAATAGTTCACGTGTGACCTGATAGACCATAAGCCACTCATGGAGAAGCTAGTTCTCGCTGTGTCCGTGGGGGCGTTTCTGCGTTAGTTTAAGGAGAGAGCAGGCCCACTCAAAAACCCTGGGATAAAAATGACCATTAATGCAAATGTGCAGTGAAGAAAATGGAACCAAATTAATGAATTGGACATCAACACACACCCTTTACCATGGTTCATGTTTAGCTCAGGCAGCTGAGAATGTATCTTTACTCTTTTGGATCTTTTGTTCATTTGGCCCCTTTTACAGATAGACTTTGGCAGATTTTCTTTCAAGACTCACTTCTTGCGTTTTACTAATTATTGTGAGGTAGATTCTTCCAATAGATTCTGAACAATGTATTGGCATAGACATTGCCGTGATGTTTATGGATAAATAAATAATTAGCTTTGCTACATTCCTCTGTCTACCACCTTTGGACTAACATGAATATTAAAGGAACTGACAGTGAAATGATGTGAACATTCATCACACCAGCAGAGATTTCTAGTGTATTAGCAATTTACAGGAAAATATGTAAATATACAAAGCACATGCACACTTTTTGTAAATCCATTGAGTACCTAAAATGGAGATTTAAGAAGAAAACGTAACAAGTTATGGTTAAAGCTTATATTGGATGTTTTTAACTTTGCAATAAAACATCAATAAACATTCATACACTTTATACGTGAAATTGTTCTTGATTGTACATTGTTCGATTCGCTCCTGCTCGATTGGAATTCCATGAAAATCAAATTAGGATGAAGCATTAATTTATGATGTGTCTTATCCTCTCACTCACTTTCTGACTCTCTCTTCAATCTGAACTACTTCAGTTACCAATTTCTTCTCTGTTGCGTTTACCATTACTAATTTTCATCCGTATTGTTTCTGTTTCACTTTCTGAAGTTATCAGTTACAGTCAAATGAGCAATTTCAGCTCAGAATTTGATATTGGAAACAAGGGCAATCTTTTTTCTTTAATCGGAATGGATTAAATTTTATAGTTAGTCATTTTATTCCCCCCCAAACTTTCCCTTTAATGTTAGGAGAAATATTGATTGATTGATTGAAAGACAAAGCAAGGAAAAAGGCCTTTCTGCCCACCGAGCACAGGCTGAACATTGATCACCCGTTCATAATAGTTCTATGTAATTCCACTTTCCCATCCATTGGCTATACTATAGGAGTAATTTACAGAGGCCAATTGACCTACTGACCCACACGTCTTTGGGATGTGGGGGGAAACCGGAGCACCCAGAGTCACAGTGAGATCAGGCAAACTCCACACAAACAGCATCCGAGGTTTGGCTTGAACCGGCACTCTGGTGCTGTGTGGCAACAACACTACCAGTTACACCACTGTGCCAACCTTACTAAAGATCTGAAACATACCAAAGACCTGAAGAAAGTGCAGCAGAACAGTCAAGGATTTTAAGCAATAAGCAACTGATCATTTTAAGACCGAGAATCATAATGATAAGGAAATATTCCTTTATATTCTTCATTGCAAAGGCAATAGCCAAAATGAAAAGCAGTATTTGTGGTGGTGTAGTGGTAGAGCTACTGCATTACAGCGTCAGAGACCCGGGTTCGATCCTGACTACGGGGCTTGTCTGTACGGAGTTTGTATATTCTCCCCATGACCTGCGTGGATTTTCTCCGAGATCTTCAGTTTCCTCTCACATTCCAATACGTACAGGTTTGTAGGATAATTAGCTTGGTGAAATAATTATACCCAGTGTGTTGGTGTACAGGGATCACTGGTTGGTGCAGACTGTGGGCCGAAGGGCTTGTTTCCACACTGTATCTCTGAACTAAACTAAACTAAACTAAACTCACCACCAGGTGGCGCCCGTAATGGTTGCCTCGCCAACAGCGGCGCAGCACTGAATTCCATCGTGAACCAGGACGATGCCTTGCCGGGGATCGCCTGTGTTAAAGCTCCAGAGTGTTGGGCCAGCTGATTTAACATCATGGAGCTGCGGTTTGCGGAGCTTGTAGCCGAGGGCGGCGCTGACTTTAACATCGCAGAGTCCTGGAATCTTTTGCTGAAGATCACCAGTGTTGGAGCTATGCCCAGCTCGGCCTGTGGACTTCGGGAGCTCCATGATCCCAGCGAGAGGGCCTGAACATCGTGCCGCCGTAGCGGCGACTGCGGAGGGCTCAAAGGCCCCAACCACGGGGAACAAAGAAAAAGATGACTGAACTTTATTGCCTTTTCTCA
Source organism: Leucoraja erinaceus (assembly GCF_028641065.1). Classification (NCBI taxonomy): domain Eukaryota; kingdom Metazoa; phylum Chordata; class Chondrichthyes; order Rajiformes; family Rajidae; genus Leucoraja; species Leucoraja erinaceus. Next base: position 11,527,226 of record NC_073400.1, read on the forward strand.
CAGTGGGAAACGTTGATTCTGCTGTGTGGGGATGTTTATGTTAAATCCTATTGTGTATTGTGTTATTTTTATTCGTATGGCTGTACACTAACCCAAATCCAATTGATGCATGTGACAATAAATGTAACCAGAACTTGAACTTAACTTGAACTAAACTAAACAGTGTAATCAAGGGACAACTATAGTCCCTGTTTCAGAAGCCCATATCCATAAACCCAGCAGAGGTCCATAAATTAAAAAGCCAATATTTTCAACATCAGTGAACAATCTCCTGGAACTGCAGGAAATAGCTGTGTGCAATAAATGGATTGGAGTATTCTAGTTGCAGGGCTCCAGGTAAAGAGCAGGGAAGTGTGACTAATTGGATAGCTGTTTCCCTGGGTCACAAAGACATAAATGATTTTCCTCTGTGCGGTAACAATGGCTGTTTTTATTATGTTTGCAAGCAAAATGTGGAATGTTAAAAAATAGCATGACAATAAAAGATTGCCTGGCAGTGCAATTTAAATGGTGGTTAGGTCTGGTCTGCATAATTCATACATGCCTGGATATGTGAATAGTGAATTATGTTAAGAATATATATGCAAATTCACAGAGCTCCGAGATGCACTTCAGGCACATTCTTCCTGACAGCATTTTTTTGTTGTTGTTTAATACAGGACAATTAATAAATAAATGGACCACACTTTTATTTTCTACTGGACACTTCACAACTTTTTGGGCCAATAGATCTGTGGATGATTCAGTTAACCTGGGCCTGCACTTCATCCTACAGCACCTGGACCGCCAGGGGACCTATGCGAGGATCCTGTATGTTGATTTTAGCTCTGCATTCAACACCATTGTTCCAGAGCTACTACACTCCAAACTTTCCGAGTTGACTGTGCCTGAACCCCTCTGTCGGTGGATCACCAGCTTCCTGACAGACAGGATGTGAGGCTGGGAAAGCACATCTCAGACGCACAAATGATCAGCATAGGAGCACCGCAAGGCTGCATACTCTCTCCTCTCCTCTACTCTCTGTACACCAACGACTGCACCTCCATAGATACCTCTGTCAAGCTTCTCAAGTTTGCGGATGACACAACCCTGATTGGACTGATCCAGGATGGGGAGAAATCTGCCTACAGACAGGAAGTGTCACAATAGGCAATAGGTGCAGGAGTAGGCCATTTGACCCTTCAAGCCAGCATCGCCATTCAATGTGATCATGACTGATCATCCCCAATCAGTACTCAGTTCCTGCCTTCTCCCCATATAGATAGATATGCCATTTATTGTCACTATACATGTACAGTGAAACTGAAAGCTGCTCGTACTCAGTGCATACATACAATTTTACACAAAAAACAAGAAACAGAAAAACAAAACAGAAGGGAGATGGGGGGGGGGGGGAATAGGTGCACGAATTCTACGGCGCTACATACATATATACATATATACAGATGGAAGTCCGTGTTGGGCGGTGTAGTCAGTGCATGTGTGGATTTGAATTTATGGTAGATATAATTCTCGGGAAGCAGCTATTCCTGAGTCTGTTTGTCCTGGATTTGATGCACCTATAGCGCCTTCCAGAGGGCAGCAGGTCGAACAGTCCAAACGCAGGATGGGAGCTGTCTTTGGTGATCTTCTTTGCCCTGCTAAGGCAGCGGGAGGTGTAGATGTCCATCAGGGAGGGGAGAGGGCAACCAATGATCCTCTGCGCTGTCCTGGTTACCCTCTGAAGCCTCTCCCTGTCTGCCATGGTGCAGCTGCCATACCATGCTGTAATGCAGTATGTCAGCAGGCTCTCGATGGACGAGCGGTAGAAGGTCAGCAGCATATCCCCTGACTCCGCTATTTTTAAAAGCCGTATCTAGCTCTCTCTTGAAAGCATGCAGAGAACCTGCCTCCACCGCCCTCTGAGGCTGAGAATTCCACAGACTCACAACTCTCTATGAGAAAAAGTGTTTCCTCGTCTCCGTTCTAAATGGCTTACTCCTTATTCGTAAACAGTGGCCCCTGGTTCTGGAATCCCCCAACATCTGGAACATGTTTCCTGCCTCTAGTGTGTCCAAGCCCTTAACATTCTTATATGTTTCAATGAGATGCCCTCTCATCCTTCTAAACTCCAGAGTGTACAAGCCCAGCTGCTCCATTCTCTCAGCATATGACAGTCCCGCAATCCCGGGAATTAAACATGTAAACCTACGCTGCACTCCCTCGATAGCAAGAATGTCCTTCCTCAAATTAGGGGACCAAAACTGCACACAATACTCCAGGTGTGGTCTCACTAGGGCTCTGTACAACTGCAGAAGCACCTTTTGCTCTTATACTCAATTCCTCTTGTTATAAAGGTCAACATGCCATTCGTTTTCTTCACTGTCTGCGATACCTGCATGCTTGTTTTTATAGACTGATGTACAAGAACCGCCAGATCCCGTTGTACTTCCCCTTTTCCCAACTTGACACCAGCTGGCGTCCTGGTGCCGCCACAACAACCTAGAGCTCAATGCTCTCAAGACAGTGGAATTGTTTGTAGACTTTAGGAGAGCTCCCCCTCCCCTCACCCCACTCACCATCAACAACACCACAGTCACATCTGTGGAGTCTTTTAAGTTCCTGGGAACCATCATCTCCAAGTACCTTAAGTGGGGGGCTACCATCGACTCCACAGTCAAAAAGGCACAACAGAGGATGTACTTCCTTCGGCAGCTGAGGAAGCACAATCTGCCACAGGCAATGATGATCCAACACGGCCATCGTAGAGTCTGTTCTCACCTTCTTCATCGTGGTCTGGTTTGGCTCAGCCACCAAGCACGACACCTGGAGGCTGCAGTGAATCGTCCGATCAGCATGGTAGGTTATTGGCTGCAACCTTCCCTCCATTGATGAACTGTACACTGCAAGGGCCAGGAAGCGAGCGGGCAAGATCATCTCTGACCCCTCTCACCCTGGCCTCAAACGTTTTGAATCACTTCCCTCTGGAAAGCAAGTCCGGATTGTCAAAGCTGCCACAGCCAGACATAAAAACAGTTTTTATCCAGGAGTAGTTGCTCTACTCAACAGCCAAAAATCTGTAGCCTCCCTTTGATCTGGTATTTTGTTGGTTCACATGCATGATCAATGGTGTTTTATTATTAATGTTTTATTATTATTAATGTTTAGTATTTTCTGAATCATTCGTAATTGTCACTGTATGTTATGTTGTTACTTGTGGGCCGAGCACCAAGGCAAATTCCTTGTATGGGAATACTTGGCCAATAAACTTACTTACTTACTTTTCACAGCTTATACCATGTTCAACATCTACAAACCATCGCTATTGCTTTCATTTTCTTGTGCATCATGTGTGTGTTACTATTGTGCTCTGTAAGGCACTGGCTTTGATTGATTAATTGGAATGTGCATCCAAATCTTAATTACATCTACAGACTGAGTGAAACTTTCTTGTTTAGATCAAAGTATTGATCTAATGAATAGTATAGTCGTACAGGATTTATTTTAACCTTACAAGGCTGTACTGGTTGATTTTATCTCTTCCCTGTACGTTGACACCTCTTGCAATTTGTATCCCTTATAGTTTTGCTCTTATCAATTAATATGTTATCGTGGCTAAAGGGACACTAAGAGATGCAGAAAAGTTTGAGGAAGGATGCATGCTGAGGTGACACATCCATTTCACTTTGCCATCTATTTCCATATCTGATAGATTATTTAGAGGGTTTGGATGGGACAGGTTTATGTGAGACGGCACTCGTGAGAAATATTGGCTTTCGCTGAAAATCTGCCCTTAATTTGATCGCATTCATTCGTTTCAAATTGACTGATCCAACATTTGATACATCATCCGTTGTGCCTCATTGTGTTTCTTCAAAAATTCAACTGAAGCAATAGTTTACCATGGGCCTCAATTGTAGCCATGGGTGAGATTATTCATGGTTGAATGATTGTGCACTTCACTGGGTTTGAATGTTAGCTCCACTGTGTATCTCCTTTCACAGCGCCTTCTCCTTTGGATGCCGCTCTGATCCCTTTAATAGCTGACAGACCAGGAGAGGCCAATCCTCAGCATCATTGGTAATAGTTGGGTCCAATTAGCTGTTATTGGTTTGCCACTCGATTGGCCTACAAACCCATGCATTCGAGGCAGACTCAATGAGTTCCGCGCTCACCACGACTTGGAGCTCTTCTACCGTCGCCTCTGCCTCACAGCGTTCTTCCATGGGAAGGAGTCCTCGCCCCCTATTGATGATCCCTTTTCCCGTCTCCAATGAACCCCCTCCTCGTGGCCCCCCACTTCCGGCTTTAAAACTTTTTATCAAAAACTGCCGGCGGGGCATCAACCACCTCAACTTCTCCACTCCCCTATCTCACTCCAATCTCTCCCCCCTTGAGCGTATAGCTATCAACTCACTCCTCAACAACCCAGGCTGGGTGTTCAAACCCACCGACAAGGGAGGTGCCGTGGTAGTCTGGCGCATCGATCTCTACAAAGCTGAGGCCACGTGCCAACTCTCGGACACCTCCTCCTACTTACTCCTGGACCATGACCCCACTGACGAGCACCAGGCCACTATCTCTAGCACCATCACCGACTTCATCAACTCCCAGGCCCTGACCCCCCGAGCCTCCAACCTCATCGTTCCACCGCCCCGCACGGCCCAATTTTACCTTCTCCCCAAAATCCACAAACCTGACTGTCCTGGTAGACCCATTGTCTCTGCCTATTCGTGCCCTACCGAACTTATTTCCACATACCTTGACCCCATCCTACCCCCCCTGGTTAAATCCCTCCCTACCTATGTTCAAGACACCTCAGACACTCTCCGTCATCTCTGAGCATTCCATTCTCTAGGCCCCCATCCCCTCATCTTTACCATGGATGTCCAGTCACTCTACACCTCCATCCCCCACCAGGATGGTCTCAAAGCCCTCCGGTTCTTCCTCAACCAGAGAAGCAACCTATACCCGTCCAATGATACTCTCCCCCGCCTAGTGGAGTTGGTCCTTACCCTCAATAACTTCTCGTTTGACTCCTCCCATTTCCTCCAAATACAAGGCGTAGCTATGGGCACGTGCATGGGCCCCAGCTATGCCTGCCTATTTGTCGGGTACGTCGAACAATCCTTGTTCGAGGCGTACCAGGGCCCCATCCCCGACCTCTACCTCCGTTACATCAACGACTGCTTTGGTGCTACCTCCTGCACCCACACACAACTGACTGACTTCATCCGCTTCACCACTAACTTCCATCCGGCACTCAAATACACCTGGACCATTTCCGACACTTCCCTACCATTTCTTGACCTCACTATCTCCATCGCAGGTGATAGACTTCTGACCGACATCCACTATAAGCCCACCGACACCCATGGCTATCTAGACCACTCTTCTTCCCAGCCTGCGTCCTGAAAGGACTCCATTCCCTACTCCCAATTCCTCCGTCTATGCCGCATCTGCTCCCAGGATGAGGTGTTCCACACCAGGGCATCGGAAATGTCCTCCTTCTTCAAGGAACAGGGGTTCCCCTCCTCTACTATAGATGAGGCTTTCACCAGGGTCTCTTCCATACCCTGTAACACTGCTCTCTCTCCCCATCCCCCCACTCGCAACAAGGGCAGAGTCCCCCTAGTCCTCACCTTTCACCCCACTAGCCGTCACATACAAAAAGTAATCCTCCGTCATTTTCTACACCTCCAACGTGACCCCACCACTCGTCACATCTTCCCATCTCCCCCCCCCCCCCCCCCCCCCCCCCCCGGTCTGCTTTCCGCAAAAGACAGCTCCCTCCGCAATTCTTCCCTTCCCTCCCGCACCACCCAAAGTCCACAGGCTGAGCAGGGCGGAGATTTATGCTGGCGGCCCACGGCAATGGGATCCCAGGGCTCCACGATGTTTAAATCAGCGCAGCCCGAGGCTGGGAACCCCGCAAACCACAGCTCCATGATGTTGCAGCAGCAGGCCCAACACCCCAGAGCTTCAAACGGCGATCCAGGAAACGCATCGCCCGCTCCGCGGTGAATCCAATATGTATTTTAAAACCAACTGTTTAATGTCAACATACAGTAGGATCTAAAAGTGTCACACTGTCACTGTCAGGTAGTCATGGTCCTCTAGTCGTGGGGGTGGGGAATTGGGATGGGGGGGTGGGCTTACAAGTGAAATAGCTTAGGGCCTCTCTTCATCTAAATCCGGCCTTGCATGTTCCCGATGTTGGGGGAGTCCAGAACCAGGGGTCACAGTTTAGGAATATGGAGTAAGCCATTTAGAACGGAGACGAGGAAACAGTTTTTCTCCCAGAGAGTGGTGAGTCTGTGGAATTATCTGCCTCAGAGGGAGGTTCTCTGGATGCTTTCAAGAGAGAGCTACATAGGGCTCTTAAAAATAGCGGAGTCAGGAGATATGGGGAGAAGGTAGGAATGAGGTACTGATTTGGGATGATCAACCATGATCACATTGAATGGAGGTGCTGGCTCGAAGGGCCGAATGGCCTATTGCTGCACCTATTGTCTATTGTCTATAGTTGACGCGAAAGTGGGATAAGATAGAGCTGGTGTGAACAAGTGATCGATGGTCGGCGTGAAAATGGTGGACCAAAGGGTCTGTGTATCTGCTGTATAACCAAACCATACTAAACTAAACCAAACTAAATTAAATTAAACATTGGAGATGAATATTTACCTCAAATCTTAACTGAGCATTTTCATTTCATGCGATTATCCATCATCCCAAAAACTTCCTAACATCTTGCATTTTAACATTCATTCAGATGCAATGATTCAATTTAGTATAAATTGTTATTCTTATAAAAATATTGCAAATAAAATATTTACTGCAGAAGATGTCATCCTATTTTAGATGCAGTTATTTTAATCACACTTTGATGTTGCTTCTATTTAAATACGCAAGAGCTGGGGGGAACTTTCAAGGACATTTTCCATTGCATCAGACTCCAGGTACTTAGTAGGCATTTAACAAGCTGAAGTGGACATGTATTAAGAAGGCCAAAAAATTCAGTTACCTCCACAAATTATGATTACTCAGGATGCTTTCCTCTGCTTCTGTTTACCCGCAGAATTGTTCTAATGGCAGGCTCATGGTGAAATCAATTACAGGAATTGGCTGGCATAAATTACCGAATCAGGTGGTATGAGATGCATTAGCTGTTGCAAAGGAAATAAGTAGTCTATAAAATCTCCCTGAGTTAATGATTTAGATGCACTGATATTAAACCAGTTCAGTTCACACAAGGTCTGAACAGGTTTGTGGATGCTCTTCGCTACATCCACAACTCTTTGCAATTTCTTGCCATCTTGGATGGAGCTGTTCCCATAACCATGCTGTGATGCATCCTGATTGAATGCTTTCTACAGCGCATCGTAGAGGTTGGTGAGGGTTGTTGGGGATATGTCCATGTGGAGTTTGCACATGACTGCTGAAGATGTACACAAATTCCTGGAACAGCACATATTTCGCTTGGGCAGCTTACAAACCCAGCGGAATGAACATTGATTTTTGTAACTTCAGGTATTCCTGCATTCCAACCTCTCCCCTCTCTCGCCACTTCCCCACGTTAGTCATCCTACCAGTTCCGCCGTTGACATCCTTGTATCCCTCTTGTTGTTACATCGCCCTCAACAATGGACCATTATGGGCTCTTGAGGTCATTTGTTTCCAGCCCTGATTTGTTTTGGACTTTTCTCACCTCTAGTTTATTCCCCACCGCCCCTCCATCTCTAATTTCAGTCTCAATGAAGGGTTATGACCCGCAAGGTCACCTATTCTTTTTTCTCTAGAGATGCTGCCTGACCCGCTGAGTTACTCTAGCATTTAGTGTCTTATCTTCGGTATAAACCAGCATCTGCAGTTCCTTCCTGCACATTCTATGACCGCATTGGTTTTCCCATGTGCTCCAGTTTGTTCCCACATCCCCAACGTTTAGTTCAGTTTTGTTTATTGTCACAGGTACAGTGAAAAGCTACAGTGGAAATATGCTGGTAAGTCAATTGGCTACTTCCTGTACATTGCCCCTGGTGCTTGTGGGTGGCAGGAGAATCAACGTAGCATGGATGAACATGTGAGAGAGAATGGGTTTCATGAAATGAGGAAGAATGGCACATTGATGCGTCTTGAATGTGTAGACTCATTTGACCGAATAACCATCTTCTGTGTAGTAAGCAAATATATAAAAGTATGAGATTCAACCCAATGTTTTTCTGGAGTTCATTCAGTATTGACTGGATTTAATTTAGTTTAGTTTAGAAACACAGTGCGAACGCAGGTCCTGCGGCCCACCAAGTCCTCGCCGACCAGCGATCCCATACACTAGCACTATCCTACACACTGGGGACAATTTATCAAACCCAGGTCTCTGGCGCAATAAGGCAGCAACACAACTGCTGCACCACCATGCCACCCAACTATAAATTTATTACAATTAATTGATAGCGTTATGGATTATTGTATATTTATTTGTGCTTTTACATGAATGAAGACTGTGAAGGTGTAGCAAGTAACTAGCGTTCCCCATACACTATTTCTATCTTACAGATTAGGGGCAATTTACAGAAGCCAATTAACCCTACAAACCTGTACATCTTTGGAATGTGGGAGGAAACCGGAGTGCCCGGAGAAATCCCACGTGGTCACAGGGAGAACGCACAAACTCCGTGCAGACAGCACCTGTAGTCAGGATTGATCCTGAGTCTCTGGTGCTGTGAGGCAGCATCTCTACTGCTGCGCCACTGTGCCGCCCTGAAAAAAACAAATAATAATACTCCTCGGTAATCCACACCCTAGTTCAGTTTGGCCACCACTGGCCTCCCTATGATTTGTTAGGCATTTGCTTTCACTGGTTGCCCTCTTGTGTCATTCAACCTAATCATGGTCCACTCATGGATCCATTGGAATGCAGCCCGGACAGTTCCAAACCTCCTGCACCCAGAATCCACCAAACGATTCGAACGTGGCCAAGCCCAGCCCAAAACCTCCACATGTATAAGGAAGGAATTGCAAATGCTGGTTTACACCAAAGATAGTCACAAAATGCTAGGCTAACTCAGCGGGACAGTCATCATCTTTGGAGAGACGGAATGGGTGAAATTTCAGTCCACAATTATGCACTCCCCATCGATCGAACAAATTAAAAGCCTCGGTGCTTCCGAAATAAAAGAGTCACTATCTAGGCAAGAAGAATGAGCACATTTCATGTAAGGGTAGGCACAAAATGCTTGAGTAACTCAGCAAGATAGCCAGCATCTCTGGAGAGAAGGAATGGGTGCCGTTTTGGGTCGAGACCCATCTTCAGACTAGTTAGGGGAAAAGGAAACGAGATATAGACAAATAAGGGTGATGGTGGAATTATATTTACTATCTCTCAATGCTCATTACCAACCCTAAAAAAATGAATTGATTCTACAGTACTTGAATATAAATTCGGGAGTTGCATGAAGGAAATAATGAACCTTAAGATTCGTCGAAGATACATTATTCGCAACGACCAAATCAATAATCATAGATTAAAGAAATATTGCAAGGAAACAAACTTTTCAAAGTAAAATTGAATATATTTAGTAGAACAATAATAGGTAAATAGGTAAATATATATTAATTGGAAATAACAATGGGTAAATATAGTTTAAATATCTATAGCAGTGCTGGAGTGCTGGGTGCTGCTGGTGTACTTTGCAGTTAGTTATTGTGCACCGTGGGCTGCTGCTGGCGAGGCTGCTGTTTCTCCTTGGCCTGCTGGAGTGCTGGGTGCTGCTCATGTGGTTGGAACCCTGGAGTGCTGCTGGTGTGGTTGATTGTGAACCCTGGAGTGCTGCTCGTGGTTGCTGCCTTACTCGGAGGCAGAGCTGCCCCAAACCATTGGGCTCCACTTTGCACCACCTCGCCGTCTGGCTCTTCAAGGGCTTGGTCTTGTCGGCAGCCAGTCTCACCACAGCTCTCTACCGACCCCGCCTGTCCCCATCCTTCGTACGGGCCTGTAGCAGCTAAACGCTGGTGTGAGACTGAAGAGGATTTTAATTGCAAATGGTGAAGCCAGAGGAATGTTAATGGAGGCAGGCAGGAGGGGAGAAATGGGAGTGGCCAGTAGACACAAAATGCTAGAGAAACTCAGCGGGTGAGGCAGCATCTATGGAGAGAAGGAATTGGTGATGTTTCAGGTCGATATCCTTCTTTAGTCAGGGGAGGGGGTAGGACAAAAAAAGAATGTAGGCGGAGACAGTGGGACCAGTGAGGGAGCTGTGAAGGGGGGTATGAAGCAAGAGAGCACGGGCTACCAGATAGAAACATAGAAACATAGAAATTAGGTGCAGGAGTAGGCCATTCGGCCCTTCGAGCCTGCACCGCCATTCAATATGATCATGGCTGATCATCCAACTCAGTATCCCGTACCTGCCTTCTCTCCATACCCCCTGATCCCCTTAGCCACAAGGGCCACATCTAACTCCCTCTTAAATATAGCCAATGAACTGGCCTCAACTACCCTCTGTGACAGATGTTAGAGAAGTCAATGTTCATGCCGCTGGGGTGTAAACTACCCGTGAAATATGAGATGCTGATCTTCCAATTTGCACTGGGCCTCACTGTGACAATGGAGGAGGCCCAGGAGAGAAAGGACAGATTAGGAATGGGGGGGGGGAGTTGGTGCTGGGCCACCGGGAGATCAGGTTGGCTAAGACGGACTGAGCGGAGGTGCTCAGCGAATGATCACCGAGCCTGCGTTAGGTGACGCCAATGTAGAGAAGTTGGCACCTGGAATAGCGGATGCAGTGATGAGGTTGGAGGAGGTGCAAGTGAACGTCTGCCTCACCTGGAAAGACTGTAGCGTCCTTGAATGGATTCGAGGGGGGGAAGGTAAAGGGACAGGTGTTGCATCTCCTGCGATTGCAGAGGAAAGTGCCTGGAGAGAGGGTGTTTTGGGTGGGAAAGGACGAGTTGAGCAGGTAATTACGGAGGAAATGGTCGCTGTGGAAAGCAGAAAGCGGTGGAGTTGGGAAGATATAGCCAGTAGTGGGATCGCTTTGGAGGTGGTTCCCCCTCCCCCCCTCTCATAACGTCCCGAGTCCCCCTTGTACTCACCTTCCACCCCATCAGCCATCACATACAACATATAGATGCGGTGGGCTGAGCATCGAAAATGTGTCTAGAATTTAACTTTCGTGCCCCATGTCTCGGAAATACATTAAATTTTGCTATTTAGATTTAGATTTAGTAAAAATATAATTGAGAAGAAAGTCATAACTCGTCAGTGCCAAAAGATGCACATTATTTAATTAAATTAATTAGAAAATGAAATCAAAAAAGTAAGTGCCATCTAGTGACCAATGCCCATATTGCATCATGGGGTGCCTAATTCCATGCTGCAGTCTCTTTAAACCATATATTCTTATACTGTGTGTGTGTGTGTGTGTATGTGTGTGTGTGTGTGTGTGTGTGTGTGTGTGTGTGTGTGTGTGTGTGTGTGTGTGTGTGTGTGTGTGTGTGTGTTTGTGTGTGTGTGTGAAGTGACAGCTGCCAGCCCAAGAATCCATTTGGCCCACAATGTCAGGTTGTAAGGCCTTTGACAAGGTTCATAGAAACATAGAAACATAGAAATTAGGTGCAGGAGTAGGCCATTCGGCCCTTCGAGCCTGCACCGCCATTCAATATGATCATGGCTGATCATCCAACTCAGTATCCCGTACCTGCCTTCTCTCCAGCAATATTGGAATTGTTGGAGAGGTGGAATATTGTGTTGGGGGACCAGCCCTGCTGTGTGAAGCTGGGATCCAACGGGTCCCACTTAGTCTAGTAACTTTTTCCAGGTGAGACAGAGGTTCACATGCACCTCCTCTAACCTCATTTATTGCATCCAGTGTTCCCAATGTGGCCTCTTGTACATCGACAAGACCAATCATAGACTCGGCAACTGTCTCATCGAATACTTGGCCACAAATACTCGATCCACCGCAGCATACCAGAGATCTCAGTTACTAACCATTTTAACTCCCATTCCCATAATGACCTTTCTATCCTGGGCCTCCTCTATTTCCAGAGTAAGACCGCAAAATGGAGGTGTGTGGAGCATTTGCTCCAACGTGACAGGCTCCAGGAGATGGAGTCGGGTCACAGCATTTGCCCGCACAGTGGATAACAAGGACATGTCCCAGGACCAACAAGATGCACTGGCACTGCTTTGCAACACTCAATATTAGATAAATAACATCAGGAAGAGTGCCATCCAACCCACATTAAATCCAAAATTCGCGGGTCTGTGCAAACCTGGGAACAAAAAACCACCGATACTACTATTTGAAGGCAACCTATCGAAGCAAGTCAAAGAGCTCGATGAGGAAGCAAAAACCCTGGGACTAATAAAAGGGACTCAATCAAAAACCCACTACAGCCATAGACAGCACCCCTACGCACCCACCAGTAGAGCAAGACCGCCTGGTGAAAGCTCGAAGGCCCGGTATACAAAACATGAGTCTTTTTTAGGCCATGGCCCAGGCCGGCCTTCTTGGAAGATATGCGGACCTCCAACTCCAACCAAACCACAAATCCAGACACCAGCGCATCAACATCAGCGAAGAACTTACAAAAAGAAGTAAACCTGCCGCTGGTAACTATGAAGGTACATGGGTCTGGTTCCCTACAAAATACAGGGAGCATGGAGGTTGGGGGGAGATTAAACTCATTTCGGAATGCATAGAGCATGTTAACAACCGATACTTACATTTTAAGCAGTATCCAGGGATACACAATAGAATTTATACACAAGTACAGCCCTCCAGTTCAACATATACCGAACCGAATGTTCGTACTTTCTGGTAAAGAAAAATCGGAGGCGCAAGCTGAACTGGAGCGGCTTTATGCAAAAGGTGTAATTGAAAAAACCCAACATGAACCACTAGAATTCGTATCCAATATATTTACCAAAAACAAAAAAGATGGTGGTTGTCGCATCATCATAGATCTGACCAAATTGAATACATTTGTACAATATATTAATTTCAAAATGGAAACCTTTGTTACTGCTAAACAATTAATTTCCAAAGGTTACTTCATGGCCAGCATCGATTTAAAAGATGCTTACTATTCAGTGCCTATACAAGGTGACCACAGATGTTACTTAAAATTCAACTGGATGGGACAGCCCTGGAAGTATAAAGCACTACCAAATGGGTTATCATCAGCCCCCAGGCTGTTCACAAAAATTTTGAAACCAGCCCTAGCGTTTCTACGGAAACGAAAACACATGGTCATGGCATATCTGGATGACATACTTATTGTGGGCAACACTTTGGAATTGGCCAAACAAACTGTAACAGCCACAAAACAGTTATTTGAAAAACTGGGATTTATTATCCATCCAGTTAAATCTAAATTAACGCCTTCCACTACTATGGACTATTTGGGGTTCACCATTGACTCAGTTCACATGTAGGTGACTTTGCCTAAGGGAAAGGCAACAGACTTAATAGAGGCTTGCAATAACCTCATTGACATCAGCAAACCATCCATCAGATTGGTAGCAAAAGTAATTGGCAAAATGGTGGTTGCTTTTCCAGCCACATAATTTGGACCTTTACATTACCAAAATTTACAGAGAGCAAAAATACAAGCACTCAAAATCAATGCAGGTCACTTTGACAGACCTATGAAGCTACCAATCAAAGCTAAAATGGAACTAAAATGGTGGATAGATAACATCTGGCTTTGTTCCAATCCAATCATTGTCAGTAACCCTTCTATGGTACTACAAACTGATGCCAATGCACTTGGGTGGGGTGCCACCAATTCCATCACCAGCTGTGGAGGTAGATGGACTGCTCAGGAGGCATCATTATTACTCACACTGGGCATAAACTACCTGGAAATGTTGGGTGCATTCCATGGCCTAAAGTCATATTGTACTGGGTCATATCACCAGCATGTTAGACTACAGATAGACAATACCACCGTGGTAGCATACATCAACCACATGGGTGGAAACAAATCGACATCATGTGACTAATAAAATTTGGCAATGGTGTATCCAGAGAGATATTTGGATATCTGCTACTTACCTACCAGGATGACTAAATTTAGTGGCAGACACCAGGTCACGCAAATTTAATGAAAACACCGAATGGATGTTGAATAAAAAAGTAGTTGCCGATATTACAGCACGATATGGAACACCAAATATCAATCTATTCGCATCCAGACTTAATCACCAGTTATCAAATTATGTTTCATGGGAACCAGACATGTTTCATGGGCAGCGGCGACAGATGCATTTTCGTTGCATTGGGGGAAATTGTTTATTTACGCATTCCCTCCTTTCTGCCTCATCAGTCGGGTATTAAGGAAAATACAGCAAGACTCTGCGTCTGGTGTTTTGGTAGTACCCGATTGGCCTACTCAACCATGGTTCCCAGTGGTACTAAACATGATATTAGAACCATGTATCACCATCCCACATAGACCAGATTTATTGCTTCATCCCGTAACAAGGGATAGCCACCCATGCCATAACCATTTGAATGTACTAATTTGTAGAGTTTAAAAACACCACTACTACAGCTGGGACTGACGGACCGAACAGTGAACATGATCTCAGCGGCCCAAAGACAGTCCACCAAAAAACAGTATCTGGTCTATATCAGGAAGTGGGAGATGTACTGTCACAAAAACAACATCACCTACAGAGATATGAACATCCCGTCTGTTCTGGAATATCTGGCAGGCCTCCATTATTATGAGGGGCTCAGTTATAGTGCCATCAACTGCGACAGAAGTGCCCTATCCACTTACCTATGGCAAGGGACAGAGCGTCACTCTGTTGGGACTCACCCACTGGTAACAAAACTTATGAGGGGAATTTTTAATACCAATCACCAGGTACTCCCAAATATGGGATGTAAGTATTGTCCTGAAGATGCTCAGGAATTGGTCTCCAGCAACAGCTCTGTCCCTACACAGACTGACATTAAAAACAGTCATGCTAATGGCATTGGTCACGGCACAAAGGGTACAGTCATTACATAAATTAAGACTGGACAACATGACTTCAACATCTGAAAATATTATGTTTCATATTTATGAATTAGCAAAGCAGAACAGACAGGGATCAGCAGACCTCAATATAGAATTTAGGTCATACCCAACAGATGATCGTCTCTGTATAGTAAGACATTTGTTGTTATACATGGAGAAAATGAAAATCATCAGAGGCAATGAAAAGGCACTCTTAGTCAGCCATAAGCAACCACACAAAAGAGTGACAGACCAGACCATCTCAAGATGGCTGAAACAGGTGCTAACACAGGCTGGGGTGGATACTAATATTTTTAAATCTCATTCCACCAAGGCTGCAGCTACATCGGCAGCTATGCAGTTGGATGTACCAATGGACCAAATCCTCAAGGCAGCAGGATGGTCAGGGGAAAAAACATTCCAACTATTTTATCATAAACTAGTCATGAAACCTGGAACGTTTGCAGAAACAATTTTAAGTTCTTTAATTTAATTTACCCCATAAATATTGGTTATAATTTTGTGTTAATAAATTTTATGAATTTCAATGTCGAATTCATGTCTAAATTATGTTGACACAATTCCTCCTACAGTCATCAAGGCAGATGTGATGCATGGATTCGTTTCCACGGCATGAAATCACAGAGCTTTAAAATCTTCACGTAGTCACTCACATGACTCCGAAGTAAAATAGTAAGATTAAACGAGAACTTACCAGTTTGAAGTTTGATCGTTATTTTATGAGGAGTAACGTTGAGGGATTACGTGCCCTCCGCTCCCACCATTGATCATATACTCAACTGGTATATCTTCTCTAATCTTACTATGTTTAGTCATTACAGTTATCTGTGATTTCACACCGCTGCTTTGAAGAATGACACGCATGCGTCCTGGCGGGGTTCTTCACGTAATCCCTCAACGTTACTCCTCATAAAATAACGATCAAACTTCAAACTGGTAAATTCTCGTTTAATCTTACTATTCTCCAATTTAACCTCTATCAACGCCCGCCCTCCTCTGTGCTCCACTAGGACATACCTGGACTTGTACCTGTTTCTCCTCTCACCCTACCTAACAACCCCCCCCCCCTCACCCGCTTGCCTTTATTTTACCTGCCAGGCTCTTCCAGCTTTCTCCCCCCCCCATAATCAGAAGGGTCCCAACCCAAAATGACACCTATCCAAATTCTCCAAGGATGCTGCCTGACTCATTCAGTTACTCCAGCACATTGTGTCATTTAAAAAAAAATAAACCAGCACCTGCAGTTCCTTGTTTCTATGTTGCTTTATTCCACCTCCCTACTCATCTATCATTGTACCTCTTTATCCTTTGAATAATAATCACTCTACCCATTGTTAATGGATCCCTCTGCAGAGTTCCACTCTATCTCATTATTCATCTATCTTTGTAGATTCCTACCCATTGAAAGACAAACTAATGATTACGTTGTTATGTGCATATCCTCAGTTGTCATGGTTGCAATGCTGATGACCTGGATACTAGATTGTGGCCCAAAGGAATCAATATTTTAACCAATGTTTACACCTGCAGAGTTGAGCCGACCGAAGGAGACTGTACTTAATGCCAAGGTCACTGTTGTTTAAGCAAGAGATCACTCGTCAAGAATTACAGATCATTGATTTCAAGCCAGAAGAGCTATGGGGTCAAGGAGACATTAATTGCCGTATCATTGACAGTGCAGATGGTCCTGTAGGGCAGGTTGTGTTGAGTTATTATGTCACCTCTGGGTTATCAATTGATTAGTGCTGAAGTATGGACCATAGAGAGTCACAAAGCTTAAATGTAAGCCCTTCAACCGAACTTGCCCATGCCGAACAAAATACCTATCTGAATGATTCCCACTTGCTTGCATTGGGCCTATATCCCTCTAAACCCGAAACAAAGAATTGCAGATGCTGGTTAATACATAATAGGACACAAAGTGCTGGAGCAACTCAGCAGGTCAGGCAGCAGCTCTGAAGAAGGGTCTTGACTCAAAACATCACATATCCATGTTGTCCAGAGATGCTGCCTAACCTGCTGAGTTACTCCAGCACTTTCTGTCCTTTTGTCCCTCCAAACATTTCCTATCCATTTATCTATCTAAATGTCCTCTAAACATTGCAATTGTACCCAACACTACAGCTTTCTCCGGCACACAAAAATGCTGGAGAAACTCAGCGGGTGCAGCAGCATCTATGGAGCGAAGGAAATAGGCGATGTTTCGGGCCGAAACCCTTCTTCAGACCCTTCTCCAGTTCCTTCTTGACAGCTTTCTCCGGCAGCTCTTTCCACATATTGTATCCACCTCTGAAAAAGCTATTCCATAGGTTCTTGTTAATTTTCCCATCTCAAGTTAAATCTACGCCCTCTAGTTTTAAACTCCCCAACCTTTGGAAAAAGACTTTAACCTTACACATTGTCTACGGTCCTTGTGGTTTTATATCCCTCTGTAAGGTAACCCTCAACATCTACACTCCAGTGAAAACAGCACCAGTCTATCCAGCCTCTCCTTGTAACCCAAGCCTACCAGTGCCTGTAACATTCTTATGAATCTCTCTTGCAGCCTTTCAGCTTAATGACATCCTTATTATAGTTGGACAACCAGTACCGCACACCATACTCAAGTGTGTTCTCACCAATGGCGTGCAGTTATAAGTCATAGGTCATAAGTGATAGCAGAATTAGGCCATTTGGCCAATTACGTCTACTCCGACCTTACAAACATGGCTGATCTATCTCTCCCTCCGAACCCCATTCTCCTGCCTTCTCTTCATAACCACTGACACCCCTATTAATCAAGAATTTATCTATCTGCCTTAAAAATATCCAGTTGTAATGTGATGTCTCAACTGCTATACTCAGTGCCCTGACCGAAAAAGGCAAGTATGCCAACTGGCTTCTTCACCACCCTATCTTTCTGTCTACGTAGTTGTTAAAGATGCTATGTGGGGAATTGGGGATGGTTTGGGGATTATAATTTAGCAGGAAATTTAATAAACGTGACTCTCTATCAGGAAGTCCCTTTTACCACTGTGGGTAGTGCTGCCTTCTGCTGTGAAATAACATAAGAAACATAAGAAATGGGAGAAGGAGGAAACCTTCAGGAAACCTTTGAATCAGCTCCACCATTCATTAATGGCGGACTGGGTCTAAAAATATTGGTTGCCAGGAGGCAAAGGGGGCCCACTTGATATAGGGGGCCCACTTCATCAGGGGCCCACTTGCCATCGGGCAAGCTGACACCCTGGCCAGTCTGCCACTGTCAGGTCCAAGAATAATGTGGTGTCTCTGGAAAACTCTACAGAGACAAGCATAACTGTGTCTTTTGCTCTGAGGTCCCAAATCCAGACTACATAACCAGTCACTGTTGCAAGGAAAAAGCACAAAGTGCTGGAGTAACTCATCGGGTCAAGCAGCATCTCGAGACATCATGGATTGGTGATATTTCAGATTGGGAGCTTTCTTCAGACTGATTGTAGTTGGGGGGAGGGGGGTGGGGGAGAAAGCTGGATGAGAGGTGGAGGGCAGGACACGCCTTGGCAAGTGATAGGTGGATACAGGTTAAGGGGTTTTGATTGTTGGAAGGGTGGACAAATACCAGAGGCGAAAAGGGGACAAAATGATGTAAGACAAGAAGTGTAGTGAAACTTGAAACAAAAGGGAGGGATATATGGGGAAGGGGACAGGGGGAAGGGGAAAATGTAGTGTGATAATGGAAGTAATATGAGTGCTCCAGGGTGGAGTGTAGGGAAGAGAAGATTTAGCTTTAGTGATGCAGCATGGAAATAGGTCTTCTGGCCACAAAGTGCGTGCTGACTACTGATCACCCATTCACATTATTTCTATGTTATCTCACTTTATCATCGTTTATCAACACAATTGGGGCAATTTTAGAGGCCAATTAACCTAAAACCCACATGCCTTTGGGATGTGGGAGGAAAACAGATCACAAAGAGGAAAACCACATGGCCACGGGGAGGAATGAAAGGAGGGGAGGGGATGATCTAAATTGGAGAATTCAATGTACAGACTATTGGGCTGAAAGCTGAAGCACTTTGTGTTTTGTTTGTAAACCAGCATATGCAGTTCCTCGTGTCTCCATTGCTGACTGGATACAAACAGTTCCTAGATTATGACAGGATTCTATTCCTGAGAAGTTTGTAAGTCGGAAAGAACTTCTATCCTGTAAGTTATACCCTTCATTCAGTATCTGTACACTGTGGACGGCTTGATTGTAATCATGTATAGTCTTTTCGCAGAC
Source organism: Leucoraja erinaceus (assembly GCF_028641065.1). NCBI lineage: Eukaryota > Metazoa > Chordata > Chondrichthyes > Rajiformes > Rajidae > Leucoraja > Leucoraja erinaceus. The sequence goes on from NC_073400.1 coordinate 11,546,481, forward strand.
TGGATAACACACAACTAAAAAGCCTTTCACTGTGTCTCGACAATTATAAACTGAACTAAACTACTTTTATTATTCCACCAAAGTATGATGCTTTGTGAATTATCCAGATAGAGTAGTAGACCCCCCTCGGTCATGACCGACCATGGGTGATGCATCATGGTCGGATGCAAGCCTGGGCGATGTCATATAGAGGACAGGCTGTTGCCCCATGCAGCACGTCCTCCCTCTCCACGTCGCTGATCGATCCAAAGGAACAGCAGGGCCGTTTGGCAGTTTGACAGTTTGGCACCTGCGCCGTCGCAGGAGCTGCCAGAGCGAGGTTGTGGACAATGACGAACTGCCTTAGGGGCTCCGATACCAGATTTTCTTGAGGTTTACTCCTGGAGCCTTTTCCATGAATGGATATGGCCACAAGGCAGTGGAGGTTTTAAATCAGAGTTTTCCCTCTCCTAGATGGACTGCGTTCCCAGGCTGACTAGCCCCATCTGCTCGAGACTCATGGGGGCGGGAGCAGGTCTATAGCACCTGCCCACTGCCAATTGCCCAGATAAGTTACAAAATAAAGTGCTGTTTAGTAAATGGGAGAACCAGCTGCAATTTAGCAGCTTGATGTAGGGACTTGAATGGTTTCCTTAAGGTGGAAGAATTCCTACCCCAGGAATTATACTTTGTTTAATCGGTTACAATAAAAGTTATGAAACAGCAGTGTTTTTGGTGGCAATTTGTTTGCCACATCCAAAGAAATTGAAGTATTGATATTTCAGCTTTCAGCATCTAACGGTGTTTTTTCCAAACGAGTCAGTGAGAGATTGTGCTGCCTGGACTGATCAGAGTTACTTCTAACTGCACTTAAAAACATTATTTTATGTTTCTGCCTCAAAAGATGATAACCAGTCTTGTCCTGGATCCAAAAGGACAAGTAATAATTGCTGGTTTTGACTTTAATCAGGGTATAGACCTGAATCTTGGCATTCCATCCTTTAGCAAACAAGCCAAGTCACAGCTCAATGCTAAGTAACTAGCTGGCACCGACTATGTCTTTCTAACTCTCAGCTGATGGCTAGACATTTTCATTTCTCTTTCCTAAGCATGTAATAGGAACAATAAAAATTGGAACCACTGACTATCTGAAGATCAATACAAATCAATACCCTGCTAAAAATTACTTGCTTTTCACATTAGCTTGCAGTGTCAGCGATATATATTTTTAGAGATACGGCATAGAAACAGGCCCTTTGGCTCCCCGTGTCCACGCCAACCATCGATCAACCCCTGCACTAGTTCTATCCCACACACTTGGGACAATTTACAATGTACAGAAGCCAATTAACCTACAAGCCCGCACGCCTTTGGGATGTGGGAGGAAACCGGAGCACCCGGAGAAAACCCAGGGAGAGCGTACAAATTCTGTACAGGCAACATCCAAGGTCAGGATCGGACCTCTGATGCTGAAAAACAGCAACTCTACTGCTGCGCCACTCAGCTGCAAAAATGTACATTTTTCTTCTTCACAAAAAGAATTAGACAAAGAAAATGAAACACATTTTGGTATTTCATGATTTATTTTTATCAATTAGAATAATGAAATATGTCTGTATATAAGCCTTGGGACTATATGCATACGTTAAGACATTCTACGCCTGCAAAGCCTACATGAGTAATGACAGGTTATTTCTCCCTTGCTAACTTTAGGTGGAAAGTTGGATAAACGGTTGCAGGTTTGGACCTCCAATAAAGTGCTAATTGGGTCTGTAACTAAATGTATTAATTTATTTACAGATTCCAAAGACATAGAGATTAGGGGCACGGAACACCTTTAGGAGATCTGAGTGATACAAAGTACTATTATGGATACTATTACTGTATCAACATTTGCATTGTTCATGACTTAGAACCTTTCTTAATTATTACTAAAATTAAACATTGAAAGCAAAAGCGATTGTTGGTTTTGTGTTTAAAAGTCACCTCAATGCTGACTGGAAACAACAAACATAAACAAGTATTGTAGTCAGGTTAAATTATTGTTCACTGCTCCTACTGGAAGCTTAGCCTGCCTTTAAGTATGAAACGAGGAGACGGTTTTATACAGCATGTAGCTGGGATATGCAAAGCACTTCCCCCAGATATGGTGGAGACAAGTTCCACCACGGCTCTCATGAGGAAATTGGATACATAAAAGGTGAGAAAAATTGGGTAAGGCTACAAAGAAGTGTTGCTCAGGTAATGATGCACACATGGACCTTTTGAGGTCCCCTTTTGAGCTGGAACTATTTTAGGATTCCGTTCTGGAAGACTTGATTTGTGCCTCTGCAAGTCTAACAAAGGGCATGGAGCTTTCAACAGATTTTTGAAGTAAAAGCTGCATTGGGTGACGGTGAATTAGCACAGGATATATTGGAAACACTCAGCTGTTCAGGCAGCATTTGGAAATGCAGGGCATAGAGAGATAAGGATCACGTGCAAACAGAGGAGATTGTGTTTGGCATGGACATTGTGGACCAAAAGGCCTGTTCCTGTGCTGTTCTATGTTATAGAAACATAGAAACATAGACATAGAAATTAGGTGCAGGAGTAGGTCATTCGGCCCTTCGAGCCTGCACCGCCATTCAATCATGGCTGATCATAGTGCCTAATAATGATCACTAGAAGGGCCACACTAACTCCCTCTTAAATATAGCCAATGAACTGGCCTCAACTGTGGCAGAGAGTTCCAGAGATTCACCACTCAGTTCTATGAAAGAAACAGTTAATAATTCACTAGTCACCGAGTGCAGCATCAGCATCTCAGGAAAATATCGATGTGACGTTTGGGGTCGGGTCCCTTCTTAACCTTTGTAGACCAGCATCTGCAGTTCTTTGTTTCTACATTTTTAACATTTCCCCAGAAATTGACATTTCAAGCATTTCATCTGATGACAGGTTATTGACCTGAAGGCTTAATTACATCTCCCTCACCATGGATGATGCTCAGGTTGCTGACTATTTCAACCATTTCTTGTTTAATTACAGATTTCTGGAACGAGAAGGTTTTGGTTCCATTCACTGGTGCAGTGAATCAGCATTTTGCTGAAGAAAGGTTGTTTTGTGTAGTGCATTAGAAAATCATACTCCCAACGTTAACTGGACCCTGAAGCTAATCCACGTGTGGAAAATTAGGTTTATGCACTGTTGCCTGCTGGATATCTAAAGTGAAATAAATGTCGCATGTAGCAACATCTCCCAGTGAATGAGTTGACATCACATAAAATACTCATGAATGTAAAACCAATTGGCGTAAAAACCCCTACTCTTGCAATGTGCAGCAAATAGAAATGTCATATTGCTAAAGTGAGAGTGATCCATCACAGCTGCCCATGTCAAAATGAGTCGATAACAGAACAACAACTAAAATCACGGCATCTTTGGATTGTAAACTGGTTTCAAATATGTCCGAATATCCCTGCAGGTTTCACTCATCATGCTACCACCATAAACCTCTTATCAACAGAGAACTAACCCATGGAAATCCAAATACAGAACTAGAAAACTCGAATACTGTAACTGAGTTGACCAAATACTAACAGAACTTTTACATCACCTCCCACTGAGAAGATTATGAAATGTCATTTCTTGGTTTAGTACAGTTTAGAGATACAGCGCGGAAACAGGCCATTCGACCCACCGAGTCCGCACCGACCAGCGATCCCCCCTCACTAAGACTATCCTACACAAACACAGGACAATTTACAATGTTACCAAGCCAATTAGCCTATTTCTTCGGAGCGTGCGTGGGAGAAATCCAGAGCTCCCGGAGAAAACCCACTCAGGTCATGGGGGGAATGCACAAACTCTGTACAGACAGCACCCGTAGTCAGGATCGAGCCCGGGTCTCTGGTGCTGTAAGACTGCAGCTCTACCAGTGCTCAACTGTACTGCGAAACTCAACTGCACAGAAGCATTGGTAAAAACTGATGATAGTTTTGGCATATATGTACTTCATCAAAAAAAGTATAACGCATGAAATAAATAATGTTTAGTGTGTAGCACCATTCAAAATGTCATGATATCCCCGTAACTGTGCAAATATCACTTAAATAACATAACCTATTCCAATGTCTTTTTTTTGCATTATTCATTTATAGTCTTTGCTTTGACTGCTCAGCATGCAAACAAAAGCTTTTCACTGTACACATGATTGAAGAGTCTGAAGAAGGGTCTTGACCCAAAACGTCACCCTTTCCTTCTCTACGGATATGCTGCCTGTCCCACTGAGTTACTCCAGCATTTTGTGTCTATCTTCAGTGCAAACCAGCATCTGCAGTGTCTTCCTACACATGTAGATACAGGTGAGGGGGGAGAGGAAGGGGGGGGGAGGGGGAAGGGGGGGGGGGGGGGTGGGATCATCGGTAGATGGTTGAACAAAGCCCAGAGATGGAAAAGTTGGTTTGAGATAAGGATAGAAGAGGTGAGAATTGTGAAGCCGGAGGAAGGAATCTAGGTGGATGGAAAGGGTGAAGGGGAGTAATGGTTGTGTATGGTGGGGCATGGGAGAAAAAAAGATGTTTGTAGGCTAGTTATCTAAAATTGGAGAATTTAAAGTTCATACCATTAGGTTGTACGTAACCCAAACTAACAATATCTCTTTAAAATAAGACACTGCAGTAAAAACAATGGGAAGAATAATAATGTGCTGTAACCCATAATTTGGTTGCTCAGAGGTGTAAACGTTGGACTCCTAATGCAAGTAGGAAAATATGTGTCTGAAGAAAATGGAATATAAAGTGGCAGAGCACACCAGATGATAATGCAGGCTTGCCAATCACACGAGAAACAAATGTCATCAATTTTACAGAAGACTGGTTTGTGGTTTAAAAAAACTAGTAAAAATATGCAATTTAACACAGAGATAATTTTCGGAAATGAAATGAAGAACTCAACAGTGCCAACCTGAATTTCAATCGCTCTGCTCACATTGTGAAACTTTCCAAGGCATTTCATACGGGTATTATCAAGTCGGACATGATACAAAGTTATAGAAAGAGGTGTTAATGCAATGTTTCAGTATTAAGATAGATATTGAGGAGCACCTTAAAACGAGAGAGTAACGAGGAGATGAATAGCTTTAACAAGAATACAGGAGTGAAAGGGTGAATGGGATATGATGCAAGTTAAGATAAAGGCATCAGATTTTCAGAAGAGATTATGTTTAAATAGAAAACAAAGTGCGAGGCAGGAAAGTATTTGAATGGTTGACCGAGTAAGTAGATACTTGCCAGTCTAACCATTCAAATGTTTTCCTGCCTCTCACTTTGTTTTCTGCTTCTCATAGAGTCAAAGAGGCAAACTGCACTGAAACAGGCCATTAGGCCCACCAGTTCCATGCCGACCATCTACTACCATTTTATACTGACCTCATTTTATTCTCTTCATTTTCCATCAACTTCCCCCATATCCAACCAGTCATCAATCCACTCGGGGGGGAATTTCCATTGGTCAATTAACCTACTAACTTGCCCTTTCTTGAAAGGAAGCAGGAGGAGGGGGAATCCCCGTGGCCATAGGAAGAACATGCAAACATCACATAGAATGCAGGAGATGTCAGGATTTAACTAGAGTGTGGACATGTGAGGAATGAATTCTACTATTTGTGCCATTGTGCTGCCAGAACATACAATGACATTTAATTAAAAATACAATTCTCTATGCAGATACAAAATGCTGGAATAACACAGCAGGACAGGCAGCATCTCTGGAGAGAAGGAATGGGTGATGTTTCAGGTCGAGACCCTTCTAGTTGAGCACTGAGTCAAAGTTGCAATGGTTCCTGGGCAAATACATGGAAGTCAAACAGTCTGTTGGACAGCACAGTGGGGCAGCAGTAGAATTTTTGCCTTACAGCACCCGAGACCCGGGTTCAATCTGCATGGAGTTTGTACGTTCTCCCCGTTACCACGTGAATCTTCTGCAAATGCCCCAGTTTCCTCCCACACTCCAAAGATGTCCAGGCTAGTAAGTTAATTGACATCGGTAAAGATTGTAAATTGTCCCTAGTGTGTAAGATAGTCCAGTGTATGTGGTTGGCACAGACACGGTGGGCCAGGTGAGACTGTGGATGGCATATTCATCATTGAGCCATACACTCCGACCAATATGTCCCACCTACACTAGTACCACCTGCCTGCATTTGGCCCATATCCTTTCAAACCTGTCCTATCCATGCACCTGTCCTGATGTATCTTAAATGTCATGATGGCACCTGCCTCAAATACCTCCTCCGGCAGTCCATTTCACATACTGGGATAGGGGGCACCGTTGAGTATGGCAGCCTCGCCTGCAGCTGTTCGTCCTTTCATCCTTTTTTTATTTTTAGTCAGTCAAAAAGTTTTGTCACAGTCACTACCTGGTCGAGGATGCGTCTTTCCTCCGAGCCGCATCTTCGCCCCCTCCTCGCGGCCTACCATCTGGATTGCCGCGGTCTTTCCTGCTGGAGACCGGTCAGAGCTTCAGCTTCAGCAGCGGAGCAGCACTGAAGTACCATCGTGGAGCGGGCAATGCCTTATTGGGGTCGCCATGTGGAGCTCCGGAGTGCTGGGAATGCCGACTTTAACACCGTGGAGCTGTGGTCTGCGGAGCTTCCAGCCGCGGGCGGCGCTGACTTTAACATCGCGAAGTCCTGGGATCCCTTTGCTGAGGGCCGCCAGTATTGAATCTCCACCCAGCTCGGCCTGTAGACTTCAGGAGCCGCGGTCTCCGGTAAGAAGTGGTCGATTCGGAAACTCCAAGCCGCTGAGAATGTTCTTCCATTCTGACACCGGAGTTTCGATCATCTGGGCGAGAGGGCCTGAACATCGGCCGCAGTAGCATCAACTGCGGAGGGCTCGAGGCCCCGACCACGGGTGAACAAAGAGGAAGATGACTGCACTTTATTGCCTTCCCTCACAGTGGGAAACGCTGATTCCGCTGTGTGGGGATGTTCATGTTAAATTCTATCGTGTATTGCGTTCTTTTTATTTGTGTGGCTGTACGGTAACTCAAATCTCACTGTACCAATTGGTGCATGTGATGATAAATGTAAACTTGAACTTGAACTATACCTACTTCTATAAGTGTAAAATAGTTGCCCCCCCCTCAGGTTCCTGTTAAATCTTTCCCCCCTCATCTTAAGCCTGTGCCCTTTGATTATTGATTCCATGTACCAAAGCAATTCATTACCAGAGGATGGCTTGCTTCTGCATCATTCAAATATACCTTACCAGTTCCCCTATCGAACCTAATGCCATTGCAAACAGTTGAGCCCAGAGTTAAAATGAGGGGTGGCAGATGAATATAGATGGCCAATCTACTGCTAGTAATAGCTACTGCTAGAATGAATAGATGGTTGGGAACTTTGTGCAATTTCAAGGAAAATAATTAATATTTTCATAACTATAGGTATCTGAAATTAAAAATGCATACTCAAAGGATACAGTTTCAAACAAACCATTAAACACTGAAAACAAGTGTCCTCATTACATTGAAAAGCAATTATTTTTAAATCAATCTTTTCATAATTGTTGACTTCATTATAATTAAAAATTTAATTCACTATCTGAAGTGATGTACAGCATCAATTTTGCTCTATTTAAATTTATTTGATGTTATAAACCTTACCCAGGAATATTAAAAGTGATGTTTCATAGGGAAATGGGGATGCATGCAAGGATGTATTACGACATTGATGCTTAGCGTGGGAAGCCATAATAGAACACAATTAATTCTTTGTATGATGGATCCATGTGTCAATCTGACACCTGCAATTATTCATTGTGAAGATAAGTGGAAAATTGAAGGATAATGATAATGGAAAATGAATTTTATTACAGGCAGTTGAATGCAGGCAAGTAATACAAATAAATATATATTTTTAATTCTTTATAGCCTTTGTGCAAAGTCATCAGCTTTTCTGCAAAACTTAAAAACGTAATAAAAAAGTGACGATTAACGTTCAATAATTTACTCTCCGATACTCCACGGAAGCTCAATATAATCTCAGGCAACAAAGCTCGGACGGCACGGTGGCGCAGCTGTAGAGTTTCTGCCTTACAGTGCCAGAGATCCGGTTTCGATTCTGACTACGGTTGCTGTCTGTATGGAGTTTGTACGTTCTCCCCGTGACCTACGTCGGTTTTCTCTGAGATCTTCGATTTCCTCCCACACTCCAAAGACGTACAGGTTTGTAGGTTAATTGGCTTGGTGTAAAATGTAAAAATTGTCCCTATGTTTGTAGGATAGTGTTAGTGTGCGGGGTATGCTAGTTAGTGCGGACTCGGTAGGCCGAAGACCCTGTTTCCGTGCTGTATCTCTAAACTAAACTAAACTAAACTAAACTAACTAATCTAAACTGAGCTAAAACTTTGTCACAGAAGTAGCATTGCAACTCACTTTTATAGGATAATCAATTTTAAAGGAAAATTAATAAGCATTGCACTTCATCCATAATTTTCCTTCATGTGTTAACCCTATGTATGGTCCAAAGGTTTGAGCTCATGCCTGGGGTGGAAGATTGCAACCTTCACGTGGTCCGCCCTGTTTCAACTAATGCAATCAAGTCGACGTGCACAAACTGAAGATCAAATAGAACAAGTTGTCCAACAACTTTAGGCAGTGCACGCCACACAAAAGAAGAAGAAGAAGCTCATGCCTGCATGATGGTATCACAGTGTTCGATATGGCCATGCACACTGAGGCAAACCTCCCTTGTGAGGACTACATCAGTAGGACTGAAATAGAATACACATGACCAAGACCAAGGCCATTGGGGTCCTTTCCAATAATGTCTCGGGTCAGGATAATTTTCACCCAGTGAAACTTTCTACAGTGCTGGATGTGGGAACTTTTGTAGCATTTGCAGGTTTCACCTACAATACTCATTGTCAGATGCCCACTAGTGGTTAAAGCAATGATGTCTAGTATTTGCTACACTTCTGGTGAGAAGATGGTGACAAAATGGATAAACTGACCACCATGGATGGCAAACAAGGTAATCCCTCATAATGCCATGCGTCACCACCATTTTTTGATCATTGGGATAGCGTCCATTCATTACAATGGCCAGTGGGAAGTGCATGAAGATCACAGTTCTGCAGAAACAGGAAACTGCAGATGCAGGAATCTTGAGCAAAACACAAAATGCTGGAGGAACTCAATGGGTCAGGCAGCATATGTGGAGAGAATTGACAATGGACATTTTGGGTTGGGACTCTTCATAAGGTTACTGCTCTGATTCCTGACAATCACTCGACTGTTTTGAATCAACTAAACTTGAGTTTTAGTACTAACTAGACCAAGTGCAGACCCGTTGGGTCTGCTCCCCCAATGGTGTGATCCCCCAAACCAATATTCCACCATGCACCCATTTCCTCCAACGGAACTGAACCAGTTCCCAAATGTAAGATTCCAGCACTCCCCTGCCTCCCTCAACAGTGGACTTAAAAAAAATTCCAATTGCGCCTCCCTGCCTGCTGCAGCAGTTCCAATTGCAATACCAATTGGCCCTCCCCCTCCTGTTGAAGCACTTGCTGTGATATCCCATTGAGGTGAAAAGTTCAGAGTGTTCCTGTCTTGCAACTTTGTATTGAAGTGTGTTGGAAGCTGATAGGAAGGATTTTAACAGTAACAATCTTGTTACAGTTGGCATTTTTAACGCTATAATCGTGAATAATTTGTGAAATATAGGATAAAATCTTAAGTGAACCTGAGGAAGGCATGGACGGTAAAAATGTGTGTCAGAATATGTAAAGATTTAAGCGCTATGGCGTAGGGTTTTGAGGAAGATACAAATAAAACATACACACGAGAGTTTTATAGGTATATAGATTGTTTGTCTCTTACTGTATGATTGTTAACTAAAACTGCAAACTGTGCACACTGTATTTACTTTAAAACGTTTTATTTCCCTCCTTATTGTTAGCCTTACATTTAATAACGACTTGGAAAACAAGTAGCTATTGAACTCAGGTCAATGAACTACTTTGGGCCTGCCTCTATTTACATTTGTAATATGAATCTGAAGAAAAGGAATTAAAATTGGCCATGGTAAGAATAGTTCATTACTATGTATGATGTTAAACATGATTACTTAATAATACGTAAACTCGAATCAACACACCACTGTTGCCGGCTGAATCTAAACCGATGAGATGAAGGATAGGAAAGCGATTGAGAATGTTGTGTCATAGCATCAGGACAATAACACAGCCCCCAGTATCAGCAAGATGACGTAGATGGTTGTACATCAGTAAATGAGAGGGTGAACACGACACTGTGCTTATCAGCAGAGCTGCTGTTGAGATGGTTGACAGCTTCAAGTTCTTAGAAATCCATATCATTTGCAACGCAATCTGATCCTTTCACATTGATGCAGCAATTAAGACACTCATGAGTCTATTTACTTTCTGAGAAGATTCGGCATGACCGTGATGATCTCTCGAACATCTACAGATATGCTGCAGAAGGTCCTCTGATGGGGTGGCAACTTCTCTGATGTTGATCGGCTGAACCTGCTGACACTCAGCCCCGCTCATCACAGGCTCATCATTTCCTTCCATCCAGTGTATCTTCTCAGTGTGTTGCTTTAGAATGCTGGAGATATCATCAAGGATGCCTGCCACCCTAGCCATTCCCTATTCTCTCTTCTATCTTCTGAGAGAAGATACATGATCTTGAAAGCTCAGAAGTCCAGACTTAAGAACAACTTCTTCCCCATCGCTATTCAACCCCTGAATCACTCACTTCCTTCACGCCCCCTTGCTGGAGGTTCTGCCACATACTCGTACCCTTAGCTTTACTACATTGGTTATTATGCTATTGCACTATAATATCCATTTCCACAACTTTGTTTTTGCGCCACAATCTTGCATCATTCTGCTTTGCAGACATTGTTGTGTTTATCATTGTATTTAACATTACTAATCTATACAGTTTACACAATGAGTTTTAATCCTGAGCAAGGAGTTTCATTGCATCCCGATGTATCTGACAATAAACTAAGCCAATCTGGAATCTGGAATGCATCAAACAACACAAGTTTCTTGGTCTCTTGGGCTCCTTCCACCAGTTAATGAGATCATTGCTGATCTTTCACTTTATTTCCAATATGTGCCCTTTCTCCATTATCTATAAATCTTTGTTTAACAATTGTCTACAATTTTAGAATTAAAATTAACGGTTGACCCAGCGTTGGTTGGCATTTGAGGAAAAACTCCATTCCCGCCAGCCCAACATTAAAAAGCCACTTCTGGCTTCAGCATTGAAAGGCTTGGTTTTTAGATGGTCACCCTTGTTCAAGATTCCCTCATCTACCTTCACCATTCCCCACAAAACTTTGAAAGTTTCAGTCAAATCATCTCTTAATCACAGGCTAGTCTAGGTAAAGAAAATCACTGATAAGCTCATTATGTTTCACAACTAACTCTTTGCTTTATTAAATATTGCTATAAAAAGAGATAGTGTCAATTAGTAGGTTGAATAAGATAGCAACAACAAACGCACAAGATCCTAGGTCTATACCTCTTTTCTCTCCACACCTGCCTCACTGCAAATTTAAACCCATTTCTTTTCTCACTTTTCCAGTTCCTGTGAAAATTCATCAACATGGAAAGTGAAGACTTTCTCTCTGCATGGGTACTGTCTGGCCTGCTGTATGTTTCAACCATTCTTTGTTTTTATTTCAGAGTTCCAGCATCTGAAGTATTGTGCTCTTCAATCCCAAGGTTCACTGACACATGTATACAATTAGTTTAGTTCAGCTTGAGTTTAGTTTATTGACACGTGTACCAAGGTACAGTGAAAAGTTATTGTTGTGTGCTAACCAGTCAGTGGTAAGACTATCCATGATTACAATCGAGACATCCATCGTGTACAGATTCAAGATAAAGGGAATAATGTTTAGCGCAAGATAAAATCCCGTAAAGTCAGATTAAAGATCATCCAAGGGTCTCCAGTGAGGTAGATAATAAAACAAGACCACTCTCTAATTGTTGATAGGATGGTTCAGTTTAACCTTCAGAACAACTTTGAATGTGAATTAGATTTATACTGACACTAACTTGATGTGTATTAATTGGCTTCTAATTGAAACTAATTAAGTAAAATATTGGATACTCAGGGAGAGACAGGGAGATGTAAAGGGGTGAGGGGAAGACCAAATGTAACCATATAGGGTAAAACCAAGGTTACAGAACCACGTAAATTAATGCTAACAATGCAGATAATATGTTTTATTTATATATAGCCACAGCTATAATATGTAAATATGGTACAGAAAGGTCAGGAGGTTGGTCGAAGATGAGCAGATGATTGACGACCCTTGGGATATTTTCACAGTAATTTGGTTGTTTGGGCCCAGATTCAATCTTCACCAGTACTTGTCTCTGGGAGAATGTAAATGGAAAATATCTGTTTTGGTCCTTATGAGGGCAAAATCAATTCACTATTCCCTTCAAGTGTCTTTGAGCGTGTTTGAGAAAGTTCCCATTATATCTTCCACTTCTCACTGCAAATTTCACCTGAACCCAGTTAAATATCAGTGTACTAACAGGAGGTCTGAAAAGGTGTCCATTTTTATTAGGCCTGCACTGAGATTTAATCTGTCCATCTTTACTCTTGACTTCTGTTTCTGTTGCTGCCATTGTTTTGGAGAAGTAGCTTTAAGACAGGTGTCGTTAATGTAGAGAAGACCAACGTGTACTCGTTAGGACTGCACCACGATGCGAACACCACACAAACTGATTGCCGACCTCTCTCCGGAGATTGGCAGTGACAGTGTTGTCGATATCAGTAACTAGAACATAGCCAGCAGGTCAGTAGATTTGTCCCCCGGATCCCCATATTTCTCATAATTGTGATCCCAGCCATTTGCTACCAACTGACTATCAATCTGTCCCCCATCCACATCCCCAACTGGATATCTACAAAGACCTCCAAAACAAGTAAGCTTCTAAACCACTGTCATTAGCACGCAGCAACCCTAACAGCCACAGTCCAAGCATAATCAGTCCATACCTCATTTTATTTAGACGTTAGACTTTTTTAGACTTTTAGAGAAAGAGCGAGGAAACGGGCCCTTCAGCCCACTGAGTCCGTGCTGACCCGCATCACCCCGTACACTAGCACTATCCTTCATACTCTGGACAACTTACAGAAGCCAATTAACCTACAAACCTATACGTCTTTGGAGTGTGAGGGGAAACCATTACACCTGGAGAAAACCCACGCGGTCACAGGGAGAAAGTATAAACTACATACAGACAGCACCCAGAGTCAGCATCAAACTGTAAGGCTGGTGCTGTAAGGCAGCAGCTCTACCACTGCTCCACTGTGCCGCTCTTAAGGTTTTACTGAATTTTCTTTACACGGTCCACCATGTACACAAGAAGTTGTGCTGCAGTTTCAGAAAACAATAAAGCCAAATGTTATATTGATTTTTCATGCAAAAGAGTGCAAGGCCAAGAATGCCTTGCAAGCCCACAGGTCTCTCTGCAATTCAAGTTGAGATGTACACTTTAAGGTTGCAACAGTATTTATTCAATAGAAAGTGTCTTGGAACCAAGAGTTGTCCCGTGAAGAATTTGAATATCATTCCTTTATGTCCTCTGGACATTGATGGACCAATTGCCAATCTCATTAAAATATAAAATTTTGAGCAAGCTTGGCAGGGTGGATGCTGAGAGATTTATTTTCAGACAGGAGCATCTCGATACTGGTTGTTTATAGTGCAGATCAATTGATACCTCAGCAAGAACCTGGATCCATTACAATTTGCCTACCACTATAGTAGTTTAATGGGGGATGTAATCTTTACTGGCTCTCCACTCTGTACTGAGCCACTTGGACATTAAAAACATATACGCCTGACTATTTTTCATCGATTACAGCTTGGTGTCCGACACCTACATACCCATCAAATCTGTTACCAAACTCAGGGAATTAAGTCTCTGCGCATCTCTTTGCAACTGGATCCGTGACTTCCTCATCAACAGAACACGGTGGCATTCACGGTGGCGCAGCGGTAGAGTTGCTGCCTTACAGTGAATGCAACGCCGGAGACCCGGGTTCGACCCCGATTACGGGTGCTGTCTGTACGGAGTTTGTACGTTCTCCCTGTGACCTGTGTGGGTTTTCTTCGAGATCTTCGGTTTCCTCCAACATTCCAAAGACGTACAGGTTTGTAGGTTAATTGGCTTGGTAAATGTAAAAATTGACCCTGGTGGGTGTAGGATAGTGTTAATGTGCGGGGATCGCTGGTCGGCGCGGACCCAGTGGGCCAAAGGGCCTGTTTCCATGCTGTATCTCTAAACTAAAGAACACAATCCGTACAAATTGGCAACAACACTTCCTCTTTAATAATCATCAGCACAGGGGCACCTCAAATTCCACACTCCATATCCATGATTGTGTAACCTGACATAGTTCCAACTCAATCTTTACATATTACGACAACACCAGCATTGGTGTATGAATTATGGTTATGATTCATAATGTCAGAATATGGGAAGGAGATAGATGGAATGGTGCAAGAACAACATCCTTGCTCAATGTCAGTCAAACCAAGGAACTGATTGTTGATTTTAGATGGGGAAGGTTGAGGATCCACAAACCTGGCTTCATCAATGGGCTGATGGTGGAGGGAGTCAACAACTTCAAGTTCCTGGGCATGCATGTCTCTGATGATCTGTCCTGCATCTAACACAGTGTTGCAATCATAAAGAAAGCCCATCAATGCCTCTACCCCCTTAGAAGATTGACGAGGTTCAGTATGTTGACAAATACTTTCTTGAATTTCTACAGGTGGATGGTAGAGAGCATATTGACTGGTTGCATCACGGCCTGGTTCAGCAACTTGAATGTCCAGGAATAAAGATTACAAAAAGTGGTGAACACTGCCTCAAGGGCACAGACCTGCCCACCATCGAAGAGATCTATAGGAGGCACTGTCTCAAAAAGCCCGCCAGCAAGGTCAAGGACCCACACCACCCTGGCCATGCTCTCATTTCACTCCTCCGAATGGGAAGACGGTAGAGGATGTACAAGCATCGTGCAGACAGCACCCGTAGTCAGAATCAACCCCAGGACTCTGGCAACTCAACCATGGTGCCACCATGCCACCTTTTCTCCCTTAGGTTCTTGGATATTTTGACAAACCACTTTCATAGTCATAAGCAAGTGCTCATCAGCAAAAGCAGTATCAGGGAAAAGGTGGAATTGTATCTGTTTCTTTCCAATCTCATGCTGGAACAATTGATGATAAAATACTCCCTCTAGTGATCCAGGTAAAAACTGATTAAACTCAAACCAAGTCAGAATCAGCTTGAATATCTATCTCCAAATTCCACAATCTAAGCTTGAGGCTTTCAGTCTCATATCATCAAGATCTTGTTGCATTCAAGTTTAAATTATTTCATGGGATCAGTAATTGGGGACAAATCATTGTGTTTGTAATGTTATAAATGTAACTTTGACCAACCCGAGCCATAGAATGTTGGAAACCAATTGTCCAATTGATATTATATATTAAATATATATAATATTAATATTGATATATATTAATTTAGAATTATATTATATATTAATGAAATTTATAAGATTATTATTGATTAGTATATTTATATATAATATTTATTGATATTATATTATTATTAATAATTAAATATTATTTATATAGATATAATTATAAATTTATATATTATATATTATATTTATTTAATATTATAATTATAATTTAGAAAAATATAATAAAAATGTATAATTATATTATTATAAATATTTATTAAATTAATAAATTTATATATAGAATAATATTTTATAATGATTTATATATAATATAATATTAATTATTATTATATATTTTTTTAAAATATATATTTTTATATATGAAATATATAAAAAATTAATTATATATTTTGTTATTTAATAAATTATTAATTAGTATATAATATTTTATATATTATAATATTATTAATATATTTAATTAATATTAATATATTAATATAAATTATTATTTTATATATATATGTATATTATATATTTTTTGAATTAATATAATATTATTATATATTATAATTTAATAATTTTTATTATTATGAATAATAATTATATATTAATATATATATATATATGATTAATATATATTATTAATATTTATTTTATATATAATATAATTTTTTATATTATAATATTTATATATATATATATTAATATAAAAATATAATTAATTGATTAATTTTTTATATAATATATATTTTATGTTAATATTATTAAATTATATTATGTATATATAAATGATATATATTATGATTTTAATTTATAAATTTGTTAATTTAATAATTTTATAATATTATATTTTATTATATATATTGCTTTTTGGATAATATTATTTATTATATATTATATATTAATTTTATATAGATATATTTTATTTATATTTTATTATAATAATATAAATTTATTAAAATTTATTTAATTATATTATATATAATATAATTTTAGAAATATTATAAATTTTTATATGATAAATAATAATATATAATAATATAAATTTTATAATAAATATAATATATTTTTTTATTATATTAATTTAATTAAAAATTATTTTTAAATATGATAATATATATTATTATATATTATTTTTATTATATATATTTATTATTATTATATAATAAAATATATATTATTATTATTAAAATAATTATATTATTATAATATATATGATAATAATATAAATGAAAATTTTATATATATTTATTTTTATAATATATAAAAATATTAATTATAAATAATTAATTATTTTATAATATATTAATATATTATATTTTTTAATTATTTTATATTTATAATTATATATTAATTTATTATATTTTATATATTGTTATAAATTGAATTTTATATTATTATAATTATATTAATTATTATTTTATATATATATTATATATAATTAATTTATAAAATGATATATTATTATTAATTATATATTTATTATATATATTATTTAAAATATATATTATTATAAATATAATTATTATTATTTATTATTATATATTATATTATATTATATTATATATTATATAATATATTTTATTAAAAATATAGATAAATAATTATTATTTTATAATTAATAATATTTTTTTTATGATATAATTTATAATTTTATATAATGATTTAAATATTATATTTATTTTATATTTTATTTTATATTTTAATATTATTATATTTAATTTTAAATTATAATATATTATTTTAATATATATATTTATATATTATAATTAATATTTTTATATTATATTATTAATTAAAATTTATATTTTAATATATATAATATATTTTATATTAATATATATATTTTTATTTATATATTATAATTATTATTATTATATATTATTTTTATTAATGATTATTTTAAATAAAAATTTTTATATTTATAATTTTATATTATATATTATTTAAAATATATTTATAATTATTTAATATTTATATATATTATTTTATTAATAATATATAATATATAAATATATTATTTATATATTATATAATTATATAATTTTTATATAAATTATGTATATTAAATTTATTATTATTAATATTATATATATTATTTATTTTTAAATTTTATAATTATAAAAATATTTTATATAATATAATATATAAAATATTTTTTATTTAATATTTATAATTTTATATGATATTATATATTATATTATTATTTTTTTAAATTTAATAATTAAAAATAATATTTAATTTTTATAAATATTATAATAATATAATATTTAATTATGATATTATTATATTTAATATTAAATTTATATATTATATATATAATTATATTTATTATTATATATTTAATAATATATAATATATTTATATATATTATATTTTTATTATATTTTTAATATTTTTAATAAAATATTCATAAATATAATATAATTAAATATTATAAAATTATATATATGTTATATATATTTATATATATATATTATAATATTAATAAATTATTTTTAATATATATATAATTATATTATATAATAATAATTAAAATTATAATATTATTTTTATATTAAATAATTGATATAATTATAAATTTATTATAAATTAATAATTTATATGTTATGATTAATATATTTATATAATATAATTATATTTTTATTTAATTTATAAAATGTATATTAATATTTATATTAATAATATTTAAATTATTATATTTTTTTATTTTAATTATAATTATTAAATATATTTTTTATATTTTAATTGTTTTATTTTTTAATTTAATTTAATATTTATTAAAATATTATTTTATTTTTAAATAATAATATTAATAATAATTATATAATTAATTAATTGCAATATTATTTATATAATTTATATGATAATAATATTTAATTAAATAATTATATTTATTTATATATAATTATTATATATAATATTATATATATAATAATATATTTATTTTATATTATATAATTATATAATTTATTAATTTATATTATATTTTATAATAATATTATATTTATTTTGAGATATTTTATTATATTTATATTTTTTTTATTTATATAATTGTTATAAATATTTATTTTATATATATTAAAAATATTAATAATTTATTGATATATAATAAATTATAATAACTAAATATATTAATAAAATAATATATAAAATATAATTTTAATAATATATGAAAATATAATAGTATTTATAAAATAATATTTATTATTAAATATATATTATTATTTATATAAATTATTAATTTTAATTATATAAATTTATTATATTATTAATATTATAAAATTTATACCCGTTTATTTTTTATGTTATTATTAATTTTATATATATAATTATATATTAATATAAAATTATATTAATTTATATTATTTTTTATAAATATAATAATTAATTATATTATATTATATTAATAAATAATATTATATGAATATATTATTAATTATAATTATAATATATTATAAAATAATAATATTTATTTATAAAAAATTCATATATTTATTTAATATATAATTATATATAATGAATTATAATTATAATATATTTTATGAAACTTTAATATAAATTATATATATTTATTTTATAATAATATATAATATAAAAATAATTTATTAAAATTTATATAATAATATGATTATTATATTGAATAATTAATAAATAAAATTATTAATTAATATAAATTTATTTTTATATATTATTTTTTATATGTTAAATTAATTTATGATTTATTATGAAATAAATAATATATTAAATTATATATATTTATTAATTATTATATATAATATTAAATTAATTTTATATCTAATTAAAATTTTATATTATAATTGATTTTTATATATAAATTATTTAATATAAATATTAATATATATTTATTATTTGAAATATATAATTATATAATTATGAAATAATATATTATATGAATAAATTTAATGTTTATAAATATATAATAATTTATATATATTAATTAAAAAATAATAAATTATAATTTATTTATTTTATTAATATTATAATATAATATTTAATATAATAAAATATATAAATTTTATTTATATATAATTATTATGATATTTATAAATATATATTTTTAATTATAATATATTTAATTTATAATATATTAATATTTATATAAATATAAACATATTTAATTATAAATTATAAATTAATTATACATTATATAATATAATTATATAAATATTTAAATTTAAATATAAATATTATATTATAATTTAATATTAATAAAAAAAATTATATAAAATATTAAATATATAATTTTAATAAAAAAATAATAAATGTAATTTTAATAATATTTTTAAAATAAAAATATAATATTTATTATTATTATTTATATGTTAAAATATTATTTATATATATATATAATTTTATGTATTATAAATTATATATAATATTATTATATTTTATAAAATTAAATTTTATTATAATGATTAATAATTATATATATAATAATATATATATAATATAATTTTATATTTTATTATTAATATATAAATTTGATTAATTAAATTAATTATATATATGATATTATTGTTATATAATAATAATTTATAATATATATATTAGATAAATTTAATATATTTTATATGATTGAAATTTATTAATATTTAATTATTAATAATTAATTATTAAAATAATTTATTTTTTTATTTTAAATTATATAATTATTTTTATATTATATTTTATAATAATTTATAATTTAATATATTTTAATTATATTATATTAAATAAAGCAGTTATTTAATATAATTATTTTCTAATAAAATTAATAATATAATTTTATGGTTTAATTATAATTTATTTAAAATTATTTATAATATTATATATATATTATAAAATTATATTTTAATTTTTTATATTTTATTTAAATTTTTAATTATAATTTTTATAATAATAAATAAAATATATTATATTATTTATTATTAATATTTTTTATATAACTTTATTATTTTATAAATTTATAATATCAAAATTTTTTATTATTTTTTTTAATTTTTATTATTATTAATTTATTAATTATTAATTATAAATTTTAATTAATTAATAATAATTTTTTTACAATCTTTAATAAAATAAATAATATTTATTAATAATAATATTTTTTTTTAATTATATTATTTTTAAATATTATTTAATATTTTTATATTTATTATATATTATTAAATTATATTTAATTTAATAATTGATTTAATATATAATAAATTTTTCTTTTTATATTATAAATAAATATTTATTTTTTAATAAAAATTTTATATAATTAAAATATATATAATAAGAATTTATTTTTATAATAATTTAAATTTTTTAAATATTTCTAATAATAATAATAAATAATTTTTTTAAAATTTAAAAGATATTAATAAAAAATTATTTTAGTAAAATAATTTTTTAAAAAAATTGTTTTAATAAATTTTTAAAATTTATTTTTATATTTTTTTTATTCTAATTTAAATTAAAATATAATATTAATTTAATATATTATTTTCTAAATAAATTTATTAAAAAATATAATTTATAAAAATTAAATAAAATTTAAAATTAAAAAATTAATATAAAATTTTTAATAATAATATAACATAATTTATAATTTAAAAAAATATAATTTAAAAAATTTTATATAATTAAATAATATAAATAATCCACAAACCTGGCTTCATCAATGGGCTGATGGTGGAGGGAGTCAACAACTTCAAGTTCCTGGGCATGCATGTCTCTGATGATCTGTCCTGCATCTAACACAGTGTTGCAATCATAAAGAAAGCCCATCAATGCCTCTACCCCCTTAGAAGATTGACGAGGTTCAGTATGTTGACAAATACTTTCTTGAATTTCTACAGGTGGATGGTAGAGAGCATATTGACTGGTTGCATCACGGCCTGGTTCAGCAACTTGAATGTCCAGGAATAAAGATTACAAAAAGTGGTGAACACTGCCTCAAGGGCACAGACCTGCCCACCATCGAAGAGATCTATAGGAGGCACTGTCTCAAAAAGCCCGCCAGCAAGGTCAAGGACCCACACCACCCTGGCCATGCTCTCATTTCACTCCTCCGAATGGGAAGACGGTAGAGGATGTACAAGCATCGTGCAGACAGCACCCGTAGTCAGAATCAACCCCAGGACTCTGGCAACTCAACCATGGTGCCACCATGCCACCTTTTCTCCCTTAGGTTCTTGGATATTTTGACAAACCACTTTCATAGTCATAAGCAAGTGCTCATCAGCAAAAGCAGTATCAGGGAAAAGGTGGAATTGTATCTGTTTCTTTCCAATCTCATGCTGGAACAATTGATGATAAAATACTCCCTCTAGTGATCCAGGTAAAAACTGATTAAACTCAAACCAAGTCAGAATCAGCTTGAATATCTATCTCCAAATTCCACAATCTAAGCTTGAGGCTTTCAGTCTCATATCATCAAGATCTTGTTGCATTCAAGTTTAAATTATTTCATGGGATCAGTAATTGGGGACAAATCATTGTGTTTGTAATGTTATAAATGTAACTTTGACCAACCCGAGCCATAGAATGTTGGAAACCAATTGTCCAATTGCTTCAAGTTCATTAGTTACAGGAACAGAATTAAACCATTTGGCCCACCGAGTCTACTCCACGATTCAAGCATGTGTTCCCTCACAACCACATTTTCCTGCCTTCTCTCCATAACCCCTTCAGCTACTGTGTAACAATTACATGATATGTCACTTAAAAGGTTCACATAAAAAACTTGTGGGATATTTTACAAGATTTTTCAATTTAACATCAAAATTTATGATCTTCCTCTGTTCTCGCTCAGTCACAAAATACCACGAGGCACTTGCATAACAATAGACAATAGACAATAGGTGCAGGAGTAGGTCAGCACCGCCATTCAATGTGATCATGGCTGATCATCCCCAATCAGTACCCCGTTCTTGCCTTTTCCCCATATCCCCTGACTCCGCTATCTTTAAGAGCCCAATCCAGCTCTTTCTTGACAGCATCCAGAGAACCTCCCTCCACCGCCATCTCAACCACCCTCTCATCGCCCGGTGAGAATTCCACACACTCACAACTCTCTGTGAGAAAAAGTGTTTCTTCGTCTCCATTCTAAAAGGCTTACCCCTTATTATTCAACTGTGGCCCCTGGTTCTGGACTTCCCCAACATCGGGAACATGTTTCCTGCCTCCAGCGTGTCCAAACCCTTAACAATCTTATATGTTTCAATAAGATCCCCTCTCATCCTTCTAAACTCCAGAGTGTACAAGCCCAGCTGCTTCATTCTCTTAGCATGTGACAGTCCCGCCATCTCGGGAATTAACATTGTAAACCTACGCTGCACTCCCTCAATAGCAAGAATGTCCTCGCTCAAATTAGGAGACCAAAATTCACACAATAGTCCAGGTGTGGTCTCACTAGGGCTCTGTACAACTGCAGAAGGACCTCTTTCCTCCTATACTCGACTCCTCTTGTTATAAAGGCCAATTTTCCATTCGCTTTCTTCACTGCCTGCTGTACCCAAATGGTGCCATACTGCAAGTGAACTTTCTGGTTGAAAAAATATTCAGCTGGAGTGTGGAACAACTATAATCTCTGTGAAAAAGTAATGGAAGTTACCACTAATCCAGTACAGGCAAATCTTGTTTTATTCACTTCATCTAATATTTACCACTGCACTGAATTCCAACTTCCTAAAGATGATCACAAACCAAGTAAGGGACATAATAAAAAGGAAGAAAAATATAGAGCTGGCAGTAATTATCTCTTAATTATTAAAAAAATAAATGTAGTCGATAACTTATTCATGCTCCCAGAAGATAATTCTGATTTGTAAAATATCTCAGAATTTGGTTACTAATTTATGTTTCAGGATAGATGCAACCCTGACAGGACTGGAATTTCACGCACATCTCTAATTGCCTTCACCTTCCTGAAACGCAGCAATACTCTATATGTTTAGTTTAGTTTAGAAATAGAGCATGGAAATAGCCCCTTCGGTCCACCGACATCACGCTGACCATCAATCATCTGATCACACTTGTTCTATGTTTCCCCACTTTCTCATCCATTCCCTACACACTAGCAGGAATTTACAGAAGCCCATGAAGCAACAAACCCACATGTCTTTGGGATGTGTGAGGAAACCGGAACCCGCAGAGGAACACGTACACTAGTGCTATCCAACACACCAGGGACAAATTTTACAGCAGTCAATTAACCTACAAAACTGCATGTCTTTGGATTGTGGGTGGAATCTTGGAGCACCCGGAGAAAACCCATGCGGTCACAGGGAGAACACTGAAACGTTGTACATTCAGCACCTATATTCAGGATCAAGCCCAGGTTTCTGGCGCTGTAAGGCAGCTACCCTACTGCTGCACCACTGTGCCACCCTGTGAGGCAGTTAGTCCACAAGCTGAGCCATTTTGCCACCCCAAGGCTGAAAGGACGATGTTCAAGGATTGAGAGAATTAAATTATATTTCCAAGTTAGGATTATGTATAACTTGAAGGGGAAACTGCAGATGCTATTATTCTTATGCGGATGAAGCATTTGTGATAGAAATTGGGGGTTTGGGAGGTGATGTCAGAGTGGCCCAATTGATTGGTGGCAGTGCACTTTGAAGATGTTATAATCTGCAGTTTCAGTGTACCAACAGTGTAGCGGATTGTGGACAGGCTGCAGTGTTGATCTTCCTGAGTACTGTTGGAGGCATACACTCCGAGACAAGTGGAGAATACTTCATCACACTCTTGACTTGCACATTGTAGAGGGTGGATAGGAGTATCAGGAGCCGAGTCACTTCTTTCAGAATGCTGATGCTCTGATCTGCTCTTATAAGACCATAAGTCATAGGGGCAGGACTAGACCTTTCGGCCCATTAAATCTTCTTCTTCTTTCGTATGGCGTGCACAGCCTACAGTTGTAGGACAACTTGTTCTATTTGATCTTACTTGATTGTGCACGCCAGGTTGATTGCATTCGTCGAAACAGGGCGGACCACATGAAGGTTGCAATCTCCCACCCCAGCCCATTAAGTCTAATCATGCCTAATCAATTTTTCCCTCTAAACTCCATTCTCATGCCTTCTCCCCATAATGTTTGATGCCCTTCCTAATCAAAAAACTATCTCTGCCTTAAATATGCCCAATGTCCTAGCCTCCACAGCCCTCTGTGGCAATAAATTCCACAGATGCACCACCTTCTGGCTAAAGAAATTCCTCCTCTTCTCCATTTTGACGGTATGTCCTTTTAATCTGAGGTTGTGCCCTCTGGTTCTAGACTGTCCTATCACAGAAAACATCCTACTCTGTCTAGGCCTTTCATTATCCGGGAGGTTTCAATGAGACTTCCCCTCATCCTTCTAAACTGCAGCGTGAATAGGCCCAGAGCCTTCAAGCACTCCTCAAACATTAACCCAATCATTCC
Organism: Leucoraja erinaceus; assembly: GCF_028641065.1. NCBI lineage: Eukaryota > Metazoa > Chordata > Chondrichthyes > Rajiformes > Rajidae > Leucoraja > Leucoraja erinaceus. The sequence goes on from NC_073400.1 coordinate 11,571,403, forward strand.
TGGGCTCATTCTTGTAAACCTCCTCTGGACCCTCTGTGAAGCCAGCACATCCTTTCTCACATATGGGGCCCAAAACAGCTCACGTTATTCAAAATGTGGTCTCACTAGCACCTGATAAAGCCTCAGCATTACATCCTTGCTTTTACGTACGAGTCTCCTGGAAATGAACGCTAACCTTGCATTTGCCTTCCTTAATTTGTCTTAACCTGCAAATTTGCCTTTTGGAAACCTGCACCAGCATTCCTAAGTCCCTTTGAAACTTTGATTACTGACATATTTAGAAACTAGTCTACGCCTTTATTTCTTTTACCAAAGTGCATGACCGTACACATTGCTAGGCTGCATTTACCATGTCTTTGCCCACTCTGCCAACCTGTCCAAGTCCTTCTGCAGCATCCCATCTTCCTCAGCACTTCCAGCCCCTCCACCTACCTTTGTATCATCTGCAAACTCAGCCACAAAGCCATCAATTCCATTATCCAGATCATTAACATATACCATGAAAAGTAGCGACACAAAACCAAACCTTGTGGAACATCACCAGTCAATGGCAGCCGACAAGGAAAGTCCTCCTTACTTCTCATTCTTTGCCATCTGCCAGTCATCCAATCTTCTATCTGTGCCAATACCTTGCCTATAATCCCATGGACTTCTATCTTGTTTAGCGGCATCACATGCGGCACCTTAACAAAGGCCTTCTGAAAATCCAAATAAACAACATCCACTGTCTCCCCTTTGTTTATCCTGCTTATTATCTCCTCAAAAACCTCCAACATATTTGTTAGGCAAGATCTCCCCTCAAACTTTGGCCTATTTCAAGTATACCAAAAACTCATCTTTAAAATGGACTCAAAAATTTTACCAACCACAGAAGATAGACTAACTGGTCTATACTTTCCTTCCTTTTGCCTTGCTCCCTTCTTAAAGAGTAGAGTCACATTTGGGATTTTCCAGTCCTCTGGATCCATTCCTGACTATAGTGCTTATTGAAAGATCACGACTAATGCCTCCACAATCTCTACAGGTACAGAACCCTAGGGTGTAGTCCATCAGGTACTGGTGACTTATCCACCTTCAGACCTTTCAACTTCCCAAGCACCTTCTCCTCAGTAATAGAGACTGCATTCAATTCTGCCCCCTGAATTTTGTCACATTGCTGGTGTCTTGCACAGCGAAGACTGATGTAAAATGGGGTTGGTGCATTTGAGTTTCTAGTCCAGGATGTTACTTGTGGGATGTGGTAATGCTGTTGAATTTCAAAAGTAGTGGTTAGAATCTACGGTAGACAAAAAATGCTGGAGAAACTCAGCGGGTGAGGCAGCATCTATGGAGCGAAAGGAGGTAGGCATCATTTCACGTCGAGATCCTTCTTCAGACTGAATCTACATTATCTTGTAGAAAATGGTCAGTCCCAGGCACTTTGGTGTTGGGAATGTTGAGTGCTACAGCCCATGCCTGAACATGGTGTAGATCTTGTTGTTATCGGGGAGAGAGTACTTTGCAGGATCAGTAATTGGGAACAAATCACTGAGTTCATACTCTTATTAAGGCAATTTTAACCAACCTGGGGCTTGAATTGTTTGAGCTTGTACAGGTTGACTACTGCCTGGCTAAATCTGCAAAGTTATTAGAAATACATTAACATTTCATTGTCTTTGTAGCTTGTAAAAATAAGGTGACATATACCTTTGCTGAATTTCTTTTAGGTGAAGTTACAACATGTTGTAGCTTTTCAAATATGTTGACATTTCTTCATTCACATTGTAGGTCCCATTCTCCTTCAGATTTGAGGATCTTTCAGATGGGTTGCAAAGTTCAAAAGTTCTTATCAATTTATTTTTATGTTGGGATTCGACTTGATGAAGAGGGCTACTCATTAGCGTATTTGCTCCTGTATCTCCAAATCGCAACTATGTATCCAATTTGATAGGATATGCTGTGTTATGACGGGTAAACCTTCCCCGCAAACAGTTCCTTCTCCTGTCAGAGAGTTATGCAGCATGGAAGCAGGCCCTTCGGCCCAACTTGGCCCTGCTGACCAAAATGTCCCATCGATTAGCCTGCATTTGGCCCATATCCTTCTAATCCTTTCCTGTCTGAGTACCTGCACAAGTGTCCTTTGAATGCTGTCACAGCTTTGTCCCAACTACTTCTTCTTCTAGTTTGTTCCAATTACTCACCACCTTCTGAGTTAAATATTTGCCCGAGTAAATCTTTGCCCTGTCACTTTCAACCCATGCCCTCTAGTTTCTGATTCCCCTATGCTGGGATTCCACTGTACATTCACCCTTTCTATCCCCCTTGTGATTTTATACATCTCTATAAGATCAACCCTCCAAGGAATAGAATCCTAGTCTGCCCAACCTCTCCCTATAATTCATGCCCTTGAGTCTTGGCAACATCCTTGTGAATAGACAATAGACAATCGGCAATAGGTGCAGGAGTAGGCCATTCGACCCTTCGAGCCAGCACCGCCATTCAATGTGATCATGGCTGATCATCCCCAATCAGTACCCCGTTCCTGCCTTCTCCTCATATCCCCTGACTCCGCTATCTTTGAGAGTCCTATCTCGCACTCTCTTGAAAGTATCCAGAGAACCGGCCTGCACCGCCCTCTGAGGCAGAGAATTCCACAGACTCACCACTCTCTGTGGGAAAAAGTGTTTCCTCGTCTCCGTTCTAAATGGCTTACCCCTTATTTTTCTCTGCATTCCTCACGAATAGTGCTTTCAAAGAACATGGTATTTTGGGTGCTTATCGAGTCACACCCTTGATATATATTCCCTTATGACCAATAATTAGACCAATTGATTGTACAACTCCAGCATGATGTTAGGATGCTGTGACTGAGGTCCTCCAGTAAATGATGCAACTGTGCAGTTGCTAATCTGTCATTTTATTGTAGTTATGAAGCAGTTGAACAAGTTGTGAATTCAATCGCAATACAAGTTGAAATATTGGTACAACATAGCTTAAATGTTGTGTCATGTAAGGGCCCATTTGTCCCAAGTAGATACTTTGTAGTAAATCAGGTTAAATAGTGGAATATGCAGCCTGGACCAATAAAACAAAACAGGGTCTTTGTACAATCTGCTCAATAAAAACATCCAATGAAAGTTACCTGCCTGAGTTTACTAGATGAAAAGAAATAGACATTAACGATTTTGAAACACTTCATATTTATGATCTATCTCTGATAATTCATACTTTTATTCTAGTTTCTGATTTTTGTGTCTACGGCTTTCTCTTGACAAATCAGAGATATATTGTATCCATTTCATTTTATCAAGAGACTTCTCATTCCCTTTGAATAAAACCTGTTTGCAAAAAAAATAATAATATAGAGAGAGAAAGGAACTGCAATTATCTTTTTAAAATAATGAGAAGTATCCGATGAATGTACAAGAAATAATTATTAATTAAATAGAAAATATTCACAATTTAAAAGATCCTCCATTTGTCCAAGGTTGAAGATAATAGATATGTATATATGATTTGAAGAAAATGCAATCATCTCATGGCTGATATACTTATTATATGTAACATTTTTATCTGTGCCTTGCTGTGACATTTGAAAAATAGTTTTGACTTATTTTAGTTGGTTTTGAATCACAATACATTCAGATGATGCTATTTTTGTAAAGGCCTTTTGTCATTTCAATGTCATACCTTTGAACATCTGAATTTCATTTCCATTGTTATCTCTCCACACAAATGCTGTACCTTACAAGATGAATGTTTTTGAGGCTGATTTTGCAGCTGTTACGCTGACAAAAATTCTATTATCACGATTGTTATGCCCAATGGATTTCTTAATCAGTGTATATAATCTATATGTAAAAATAAGGAACTGTAGTTGCTGGTTTATACCAAAGTAGGCACAAAGTGCTGGTGTAACTCATCGAGTCAGGCAACATCTCTGGAGAAAAAGGATGGGTGACTGAAAGTCTGAAGGAGGGTCCCGACCCATAACATCACCCATCCTTTTTCTCCATAGACGCTGCCCGGCCCACTGTTGCTCCAGCACTTTGTGTCTACGTTTGATATAACCTATAAGTTCATATCTAACAAAAAGTTACGCACAGGGTTAGTGGCATCCATTGAGACATGTTAAATTGTTGTGGGCTAATAAACTTCTATGAGGGAAGATTCTGTACAGCATTTGGCCCAAGACTCACAACGCATATTGGCAAGGTCTGTAGCTGGTTAGGGAAGAGGAGCTAAACGTTGGAAGGCAGGATTGAAGTTCACAAGTTGAAGTTTACAAAGACTGATAGGGTGGGTCTTAAACTGTGATTATGACTGTGGTTGGGCCAAGAGAGAAATAGATTGGGTAAACACACAGTGTCTCTTGCCCAGAGTAGGGGAATCAAGAACCAGGGGACATTGATTTAAGGTGACGGGGGAAAGATTTAATAGGAACCTGAGGGGTGACTTTTTTTACACAGAGTGGTGGGTGTATGGAAATAAGCTGCTGGAGGAGGTAGTTGAGGCAGGTACTATTACAGCATTTAAAAAACATTTAGACAGGTAATTGGCTAGGACAGGTTTAGATGGATATGGGGCAGGCGGGACTAGTGTAGATGGGACATGTTAGTTGGTGTGGGCAAGTTGGGCCAAAGGGCTTGTTTCAATGCTGTATGACTCCATGACTAAGCATTTGGAGGGGGAGTCAATTCAGCAAGCGGGGGGGGAGGGGTTGGGCTGAGAGGCTGGCAGAGTGATTAAGCTCACAAGTTGCTCAGGGAAGCTGGTACAGGGCTCGGACTCTAGATCACAAGGAGAGGTTGTTAGGTTGCAGCAAGGTCAAGTTAGGTGGGCATAGGGGTCTGGGCAAATGCAGGTGGCAGGGAGGAGATTGTTAAACATGCAAAGTTGGGTCAGTATATCGATTGGTGGCTGGAATCGTTGGACAAAGGATCACTATTAAGTCAGGTACGAAGAGGTCAGGAGAGAACTGCGTAATAGGAGCTATTGAGGTGTGTTCCTAACCAGTCCATGCAGGCTGGGATCTGTAGTCGAAGATAGACACAAAATGCTGGAGTAATTCAATAGGACAGGCAGCATCTCTGAAGAGAAGAAATGGGTGACGTTTTGGGTTGAGACCCTTCTTCAGACAGATGTCAGGGGAGTGAGCGGCACAGAGATAAGATGTAGTTGGAATTGGAGACAGTAAGAATGACAGGAGAACTTGTAAGGGGATGGGGGGGGGGGGTGTGGAAAGAGAGGGAAAGCAAGGACTACTTGAAGTTAGAGAAGTCAATGTTCATACGGCTGGGATGTAAGCTGACCCTGGGATCTGTAATCACTCTACTCTGCTTATCAGGATGTTGATTCTTTCATACTTTATCATGCCAAACATGCAGTGTACCAAAGTAAAAGAATGTGAAGTTGTACCTTGTGGTCAGCCATTTTGTTTGTTTCACTCAAAGATAAGATGGCAAGCACTTCAATTTCCAGGATATAAACAGAACATATCTCACAGAGTACAAAGTGAAAGAATATAGAGCAGGTGTGTAGGAATCACAAGAACATTATTTGCTTTGAACCTTAAAATCATCTAATCACCTAATGTGATAAATATACAAGATTGTAGCCAGCTCAATTCTACAAGCAGAAATGTGGAAACAAAGAATTGCAGAAGCTGGTTTATACCAAAGATAAACACAAAGTGCTGGAGTAACTCAATGAGTCAGGCAACATCTCCGGAGGAAAAGGACAGGAGACATTTTGGGTCGGGACCGTTCTTCCGTCTGAAGAAGGGTCACGACCCAAAATGTCATCCATTCTTTTTCTCCAGAGATGCTGCCTGACCCGCTGAGTTTAAGTTTAGCTTAGAGATAGAGCGCGGAAGGAGGACATTCGGCCTACCGAGTCCATGCCAATCAGCGATCCCCGCACACTAACATTATCCTGTGCACATTGAGGACAATTTACAATTTTACCAAGCCAATTAGCCTACAAACCTGTATGTCTTTAGAGTGTGGGAGGAAACCAGAGCTCCCGGAGAAAACCCATATGGTTATGAGAAAAACGTACCAACTCCGTACAGACAGCACCCGTAGTCAGGATCAAACCCGGGGCTCAGGCACTGTAAGACCGTGACTCTACCACTGCGCCACGTGCCACCAAGTTACTCCAGCACTTTGTATCTATCCTTGGTATAAATCAGCATCTGCAGCTCTTTGCTTCTACTAATATCAGTAATTGTTGCAGAGAAACATATTTTTTGGCTACTTAAACCAATGTTTTATTACAGAAATGCAGTAAGTAAAACGTAAAAGAAATCCCAGTCATTGATCAAAATATGCTGCTTTGTTCTATGTTCTTGTTCTATGTTCCAAATCTTAAAACCCATATCTTGTGCATTTGAACATATAACTTAATAATCTTTATAGGAGATGGAATAAGCAAAGAGGCAGTAACTCACAGCACTACTGGCCACAGTTGTTTCTTTTCACTGGTTCAGCTGAAGAAGAAAGAACACAATCAATTTACACATATATTAATAAAACTACTAAACCAATTACTTCTGAACAAATCTTACATTGCGCTGTTCAACTTTCTTTGCAGTAGAATTAGAAAGTGCTAAAAACTATAAAAATTAATGTTGCTTAAACAATGACATTTTCCATAGTTACAACTGCAGAAACACAAAATGATTTGATTAAAACAGGTAAAAAGCAAAGCTGAAATCAACATACTTCTGCTAAATTGCAATATCTATATTTGCAGAAAAATATATTTTGCTGACAAAATGTGCAGGAAAGAACTGCAGATGCTGGTTTACACCAGAGATAGACACAAAATGCTGGAGTAACTCACTGGGACAGGCAGCATCTCTGGATAGAAAGAATAGGTGATGTTTTGGGTCGAGACTCTTCTTCAGACTGAAGAAGGGTCTCGACCTGAAACCTCACCTATTACTTCTATCTAGAGATACTGCCTAGTTATGCTGAGTTACTCCAGCATTTTGTGTCTATCTTACATTTTACTGATGTCAGCTATTACTGAGAGTTTGCTAATGGACTACCAATTGCAGTGATGACAAGTAGTGGATAATCAACATTGAGGATTCTTGAACACATTTTCCTACTAGCTACTTTGAGAAAAGATGATTTAAGGGCTAGGTTAAAGAATGTGAAGCCAACTTTCTGTGTAATTGAGAGTAAGGGAGGAAGACACAGAATGCTACAGCAGCTCAGTGGGTCAGGCAGCATCTCAGGAGAACGTGGATTGGCAACATTTCGGGTCGAGACCTTCCCAAAATTTAGGGAGGTTTCCCTATATCCTTATGGGATATACTGTTACTTTATTCCTAGTGGTCCTGGTGTTGCCAGTTGCATTAGAGGAGGAAATTAAATGGGCTCACAATTCAATTTTTTAGACGATATAGTCTCCAACTTCTGACCAATTAGGCCATTCAGCCAAGACATCAAGTCTGCTCTACCATTCATTAACATCATGGCTGATCTATATTATGCCACTCAACCACAAATTCTCCAACACTTTACTTTAACATAAACCTTTCTCTCCGAGGATCCTTGCAACCAATATGCGGCGGTGGAAAGTTCTTGTCCGGGAACATTACCATCTGTAGGGAATAAGGACAAGAAGACACAAGTCTCTCGGCCGAACGCCTTTTTTCTTCACTCACCCCCCCTGCAGGAACTATACCAGGAGGTGCATCATGAGATACCTCTATTAACACTGTTCCAGCCGCTACGGTCAGGCAAACGCCTCCGTTGCCATGCAGTGAGAACGGAGAGGTTGAGAAGGAGTTTCTTCCCAGAGGCAATTCGGACTGTAAACGCCTTTCTCACCAGGGACTAACTGTACAGAACGTATTACATTAGGTGTGTTATCTTGTGTTTAGCCTCTTGCCGCGAGCATGGCCAACACACTGCACATCTCGTACTGTATTAACTAAACTGCTTGGTTGTGCCTGCATATCTGCTTTCAGTGTCTGCAGTACAAGAACACCATGATCCCTCTGTGTAGCAGTGTTTCCCAATCCATCACTTTTTATATACTAATACACTGCCTTTCAGTTTGCCTAACAAAGTGGATAACTTGACATTTATCCGCTGTATGCTGCATCTGTCAGTTTTAATGAAGACATGTTCTACCAATCAGCGGTAGCCAGTGCCATCTTCTTCGCTGTTGTGTGCTGGGGCAGCAGGGCGAAGGCTGCGGACGCCAATAGGATCAACAAATTCTTCAGGAAGGTAGCTTCTTCCTGGGGGAGGAGTTGGATTCTTGGAAGGTGGTCTTGGAGGGGAGGATCCTCCTCAAACTGCAGAGCATCCTAGACAATACGGCTCACCCCCTCCATGACACACTGGTCAACCTGCTCAACAGTATATCCCAGAAGGAGATAGGAAAACCTCCCTACATTTTGGGAAGGGTGCCGACCCAAAATGTTGCCTATCCATGTTCTCCTGAGATGCTGCCTTACCCAACCTGAGCAACAGACTGGTCCCACCAAGATGGAGGACAGAACGCCACAGGAGATCATTCTTCCCTGTGGCTATCAAACTGTACAACTGCTCCCCCTTCTGTCATGGGGAAGACTGAGACTGAGACTGAGATTGACCCCCACCCCGCCCACCTCCTCAATCTTTATACATCCCCAAAGCCTTTCCACTCGTCACTTTAATTTCATGTTTCATGAATTTTGTGTTTTTTATGATGGCAAATTAATTTCCCCCCTGGGATAAATAAAGTTCTATCAATAGACAATAGACAATAGGTGCAGGAGTAGGCCATTCGGCCCTTCGAGCCAGCACCACCATTCAATGTGATCATGGCTGATCATCCCCAATAAGTACCCCGTTCCTGCCTTCTCCCCTTTTCCCCTGACTCCGCTATCTTTAAGAGCCCTATATAGCTCTCTTGAAATTATCCAGAGAAACCGGCCCCCACCACCCTCTGAGGCATGAGAATTCCACAGGCACAACTAACTATCTGTGAGAAAAAGTGTTTCCTTGCCTCCGTTCTAAATGGCTTACCCCTTATTCTTAAACTGTGGCCCCTGGTTCTGGACTCCCCCCAACATCGGGAACATGTTTCCTGCCTCTAGCGTGTCCAAACCCTTAATAATCACATGTTTCAATAAGATCACCTCTCATCCTTGTAAACTCTAGAGTATACAAGCCCAGCCGCTCCATTTGCTGAGCATATGACAGTCCCGCCATCCCCGGAATTAACCTTGTAAACCTACGCTGCACTCCCTCAATAGCAAGCATGTCCTCCCTCAAATTACGGTACCAAAACTGCACACAATACTCCAGGTGTGGTCTCACTAGGTCCCTGTACAAATGCAGAAGGAACTCTTTGCTCTTATACTCATCGTATCGTATCATATCATATTGTATTGTATGGGTGAAGCTTTGAAATCATTCTTGTTTATTTTTAGTTTAGTTCAGTTTATTGTCACCAAGGTACAGTGAACAGCTTTTTTATTGCGTGCTATCCAGTCAAAGGAAAGACTTTACATGATTACAATCAAACCATCCATAGTGTACAGATGCAGGATAAAGTGAATAATGTTTAGTGCAAGATAAAGTCAAGTGATGTACAATTATAGATAGTCTGAGGATCTCCAAAGGGATAGATGGTAGTCAGGACCACTCTCTAGCTATTGACAGGGTGGTTCAGTTGCCTGATAACAGCTGGGAATAAACTGTTCTTGAATCTGGAGATGTTTAAGAAAGTACTGCAGATGCTGGAAAAATCGGACGGTGAGAAAAATTCTGGAGAAACTCAGCGGGTGAGGCAGCATCTATGGAGAGAAGGAATAGGGGATGTTTCGGGTCGAGACCCTTCTTCAGATTTCAGGCTGAAGAAGGGTCTCGACCCGAAACGTCCCCTATTCCCTCTCCGTAGATGCTGCCTCGCCCGCTGAGTTTCTCCAACAATTTTTGTCTCCCTTCTGAATCTGGAGGTGTTCATTTTCATACTTCTGTACCTCTTGCCTGTTGGGAGAGGGGAGGAGGGAATGACCAGGTGATATTGGTCTGTGATTATGCTGGTGGACTTGCCGGGGCAGCGTGAAGTGTAGATTGAGTCAATGCAACGGAGGTTGGTTTGCGTGAAGGTCTGATCTGCGTCCACAATTCTCTGCAATTTCTTGCGCTCTCGGATGGAACAGTTCCCAAACCATGCTGTGATGCATCCCGATAAAATGCTTTCTACGGCGCATCCATGGAAACGGAATAATGAGATTTATTGTTAAAAAGATTTTAAAAATCAACAAAGTTGGAAACTGCATAAATATGGCAATGATTTGAGCTCTAAAACATTGCAGGTGGATCATCCCTCTGCTGGATCTTGACAGCTCTTGTGTTTGCCTGAAGATAGATTGATCAGCTGAGAGTTTCATTTTGCCAGCCACTGACAGCACTGTCTCCCCATCCTACACCACACCACCACTAATTGGCCACTAATCAAGCAACAAGAAACTGCCGATGCTGGCCATCTGAGATAAGAAAAAAAATGCTGGAAATACTCGTCAGGGCAGACTCGTCAGGGCACACTGGTGAGAGAAGCGACCTTACATCCGAACCAAGAAAAGTTCGAAAGCAAACAAGTTTTAAATTCCAGAGAAGGAATATAGATGGATATAGAGCAACATCTATGTCAAGAGTAACAGAAGGATACAAGTGATAGCAGTGTTGGCCTCCCCTACCACAGTCAATCACTTTAACATTCCATCCCCCCCGTCAATGTCTCAAACTCAAAATATTTGATTGCTCACTTTTCTCAGTTCCAATTAAACGTTGATTCGTTTTTCCCCACAGACATTGCCTGACCTGCTGGATTTGCCAGCATTTCCTACTTTTATGCCCAGCTACAATCTGGAGCTACCTAGCTCTACCTATTACCAAGTCCAGCCACACCTACATACTACAGGGTGGGACATTTGCTCCATTGGGTAGACACAGGCTCCCCACAGAATAATCCTATCAATCCCATTATTCTCCTTATTTCCATCACATTCTTATGCGCATGTCCATCAAATTCCTTGTAATTCTTTTGCCACTTACCCACACTTAGGGACAATAAACAGAAGCCGTCTAACATAACAAAGCAGCACCATTGGGACCACATTGACCACTTTACAACTTTGAATGTGCCCTATACGTGCTGACTCTGCATACTTTAAACCTGATATGCCAAACTTTGTCAGCATCCTTTACATGGTGACTATTTGCATACCTTGTGCATTCAAGCAAAGCATTTCACTGCGACTTGTCACATGCGACAATAAAGTATTCAATTCATTCCAAACAAAGAATTCCACTGTGATATGCCACATGTGATAATAAAGATTAATTCATCCACCCATCAATTAATTAATTAATTGATTGATTAATTAATTGATTTATTTATTCATTCGTCTTTTGGCTAGGTGAGGACATTTCAACCGCACAATGGCGCTGCTGGTAGAGCTTCTGCCTCATACCTCGTGTCCTGGGTTCAGTTCTGATTTTTATGGTGCCTGCGTAGAGATTGTATGTTATTCCTGTGAACACGTGGGTTTCTTCCAGATGCTTTAGTTTCCTCCCATATCTCAAAAATGTGCAGATTGGTGGGTTGTTTGACCACTGTGGATTGCACATTGTATTGTGAAGATGCTCGAATCTGGTGGGAGCACTGGCAAGAGAGAGTGCAATGTGGATATGGAAAAGATTAGGGCAGAATAGAAGGATGAGAGGGTTTCTTATATACAATTCTTAAGGGATTGGACAGGCTAGGGGCAGGACAAATGTTCCTGATGTTGGGGAGTCTAGAACTAGGGGTCACAGTTTAAGAATAAGGGGTAGGCCATTTAAGACTGCGATGAGGAAACAATTTTTCACCCAAAGAGTTGTGAATCTGTGGAATTCTCTACCATAGAAGACAGTAGAGGCCAATTCACTGGATGTTTTTAAGAGAGAGTTACATATAGCTCTTAGGGCTAATGGAATCAAGGGATATGGGGAGAAAGCAGGAACGGGGTACTGATTTTGGATGATCAGCCATGATCATGTTGAATGGCCAAATGGGCAACTCCTGCACCTATTTTCTATGTTTCTAGAATAGATGTAAAAATGGGTGCTTGACAATTGGTCCAGTCTCTGTGAGTATTCCCTTGCTGTGTCATTCTGTGGCTCTCTATCAGTCAGCAGAATCCCATGCTGTTAAGAGGCAAATGTGCAAACATCAAGAGTCAGAAGTCGAGCATTTAGATAAGATACATTCCAACAGGAGAACAATTAAATTCTCACTTGCTGCAGCTTTACAGGCTTGTTTATGCAATTATGCACAGATAAATACATGAAAATTAATAATACAATAAATTAATAACCATAACCTGAATAACCAAATAGGACAAAATCAACGTCTGTAGTGCAATCAAGACACAGTCCGTTGAAGACCATACGTGCTCAGGCTACTGTGTGTAGTGCACCAGAGCCTGGTTGTTGCGGGTTAGAAGCTGTTCTTGAACCTGGAGATGTTGGTCTTGAGGCTCCTGTACTTTCTTCCTGAGCATGCACATCTTCACACATGTGAATGAAGGAACTGCAGATGCTTGTTTAAGTCAAAGATATACACAAAAAGCTGCAGTAACTCAGCGGGACAGGCAGCATCTCTGGAGAGAAGGAATGGTGACGTTTTGGGTTGAGACTGAAGGGTCTTGACTCGAAACGTCACCCATTCCTTCTCTCCAGAGATGCTCCCTGTCCCGCTGAGTTACTCCAGCTTTTGTTACACATCTTCACACATGGTCTCTATCCCAACCCTGCTGGTCCTGCCCCCAGAGATGATTGATTTCCTTCATTTGCAGCAAAGTGGTCTTTGAAAATACTTGGCATGTTAAGTAGCACCCACCACCTTGCACTATAGGTTGAATTTCCCAACAGCCAACCTCAGACAACCCTCCATTGATCCAAAGTGAATTAATTGACGTGGTTATGTGGGCCTGATCTTTCTGAGGCAGTGTTGCTTAGCAACAAAGAGTATTGGCAATCTAGTCCAATTCTACCTATTACAACAGTAACACATTTTTTTAAATCAATTACAGTAAGATCAATTACATTAACTTTAATTGAAAGTTTCAAAAGTGATTTTATTTTTCACTAAGTTCCACCAGCAGCTCTTGCAGCATAACGATGGGATTTTCAGGATTACAAATTTTAATAGTCAATATAAACACAATTAGTTTTGCATTGATTTCATCATTTAGCTGGCTGAGCCAATTGAAAATAGCTTCAGTGTAGAGTGGAAAATAGCTTCAGATCCTGCCCAACCCATTGAGTTCCTCCAGCACTTTGTGTCGTGCTGAGGATATTGCAGTATCAGCTTTGAGAGCATGAAATATTTGGCATTAAAGGGGACACTAGGTTCGGCAATTCGAACTATGTGAAAAATATCAGGAAGACCAAGGGAAAATAAATGCCCTGATGACACAGAGAAAGCTTAATAAATGGATCCAAATGGTTCACATTGAAACAGGCTCAAAGTTCTGATCACATTCTCTGGTATAATGGGAGAAATCTTGAGTGGGATTTGCTATGGATATCGGGATGTTCTAACCATGTGTATATAACTTAACAGTGTACACATGTAGAGCAGTGGGAAGATGGTCGAACAATAGCCATTGGTCAATGGGTAGGAATCCAGTGGTTTTAGTAGGAATTGAAGGCAATAGCTTCCATCTCCCTCATACTTATTTGGTGGAAATATTTGCTCATCAAAAAGTGGTGGAAAAGGGTAATGTGCCTTGCAAACCTCAGGTGGAGAAAAGTTTCACTTGAAAAAATATGGCAGATAATCCATACGTTTAAGAGACTTATAAACAAGATTTTGTGCAAAGAGGATATTGATGCATACAGTAAAATATATCTAGGAGACCGAGGCTGATAATGTTAAAGCTAGTATATAATATTATAAAAGTAATGATGGCGAAGGAAAGTAGCCAGACTGGACTTCCAATGTTTTTACAGTTGTGAGGTGCAGCCACTAATAAGATTACCCAGTTTCCTAGTACACGGTGGCACAGCGGTAGAGTTGCTACCTTACAAAGCCAGAGACCTGAGTTTGAACCTGACTACGGGTGCTGTCTGTACGGAGTTTGCACGTTCTCCCTGTGACAGCATGGGTTTTCTCCGGCTGCCCTGGTTTCCTCCCACATTCCAAGGACTTGCCAATTTATAGGTTAATTGATTTCTGTAAATTGTTGCTAGTGTGGAGGATAGAACTAGTGTGTGGGGTGATTGCTGGTCAGCACGGGCTCAGTGGGCCGAACGGCTTGTTTCCACGCCTCGTATTTAAAGTCTAAAGGTAACGTCTAAAGATCCTTTACTTTTCGAGTCATGTTCAATAACATATATATATTAATTCATTGTAATTTATTGATATGTAATGAAAAATTGCGATTTTACTGCTGCATATAGTAGACACTCAGGGAACATTATTGCATCTTTAGCTAGTAACCATGTGAGAAAGTGAATTTAGAAGCACATTAACCACAGTTTGAAGGACTAATATTACAAAATACTTCAGATGTATTTTGAAAATAATATATGCCTTAAGGGCATATAATCCTCAAAATTCTTTGCTGTGCAGAACAAAATTTGGTGAATGGAGACACAAGGAACTGGTGATGCTGGAAATGTGAGTAAAACACAAAGTACTGGAGTAACTCAACAGGTCGGGCAGTATCTGTGCAGCGAATAGATGGGGAATTCACTCCTCTACATGACTACTGAGCTACTGATTTATAAAGATCTCTGACTGCTTGAAGAATGGACCCGACCCGAAACATCGTCTGTCCATTCCATCCACAGATGTTGCCCAACCTGCTGAGATACTTTGTTTTACCAGTATTTTATTTTATGAAGTTTGGTGAATGCTGCATACTGAAATTAGTCATTGCGTAGCAAAACTAGTCATTGCAAGGGAATGATATGAACTGTCTAAATCATCTCCTGCTTTTGCAATTCATTGCACTAGCGTAAACAAATCAATGAAAATCTTCATTTTATTCCTTGGCTGGCTAAGCAAGTAGATAACAAAAACAAAAGAAGATCATCAGATATCCTAACTGTCACTCACCATTCTTCTACAATCCTATTCTGTTTTTGCTAAATCTGCTTCATTTTCTTCTAACATTTTCAGTTGATGTTATCACTTCCTAAATACAACGATTACTGCCTCTGGCCAATCCTACTGTTCCATCATCTGGTGATTTGCTGTGCATCTTAATCTTATTCAATTTCCATCTCCAATTGTTCTACTTTTATCTGTTTCCTCACTTAAGAGAGGTCTCTGTCTACAAGGCCAGTGTCTGTACCTCATTATCATAAGGATGAAAGTAAATAAAAAATATATGATGGGCATTGTGATTAGAAAATCTGTCCAGAAATATGGAACTGATTTCCATTACAAAAACCTGAAGAAAATATTCCACACCCACACATTGAAGCAGTAATTGTTTCCAAAACAAAAACACCTTTCTGCAGAATATCAATTTCCATTCTCCCACACCAGTGCATATCTACACAGAAATGAAAAGACTCACTCGAGTTCAACTGACAGGGACGAGAACAAAACAATTTCAATGAAAGCGGATGCCTCTGTAAACAAAACCTGCTAGCAGCTACTTGCAGTTCCATCTAGCAGGTCTAATGGTATTGTTGGGAGATAACCTCAGGTCATCAAAAGCATAGAAAATTGATTATTTTTCAGTTCATTTTAAATAGATTTACCACTTTTCAGTCTTTTTGTTGCTTTCTCTTGGATCCTTAGATGACCGAGAATTTCTATTGTGCAACACAGACTTTAATTAACGGTAAAATACAATATTATTTGTACCTTTGCATGCATATTATCAATACAATTGCTTTGTGCATTTCCATAACTTGGTCCTCCCTATCTATCATGCACATATTCATATTCTGAAGAAGGGTATTAACCCGAAATATCACCTATTCCTTTTCTCCAGAGATGCTGCCTGACCTGCTGACTTACTCCAGCATTTTGTGTCTATCGTCCATGTAAATTAGCATCTTCATAGGAACATAGCAGTTCCTTCCTACACTTTCTACATATAGAGAAAATATAGAGAACATGTTTGGCGATTGCTAGTGTATAATTACTGCTACGATTTTCTAATGTAAATGCAAGGTTTGTGAATGAAACTGATCATGCAGGCTGAGACAGGCCTTAAGTAGTGCCTGTAGTTGCATTACTTAAAGGACCTGTTCCTGTCCAGAGATATTTAGTGAGTCGGGAAGTCAAGATTTGCATCCACTGATCCTGAGTCCGCATATTTGAGGATAAGTCTTTTGCTTAGATAGACACAAAATGCTGCAGTAACTCACCCGTCAAGCGGCATCTCCGGAGAAAAGGAAAAGATGACATTTTGGGTCGAGACCCTTCATCAGATTGTCTTCCCCAGAGATACTGCCTGATCCGTTGAGTTACTCCAGCATTTTGTGTCTCTTAGGTATAAACCAGCATCTGCAGTTCCTTCCTACACATGAAGTCTTTTGCTTGTCTCTCTTCCCGGGAGCATAGGGAAGGAGCATAGGGATGGGTATAAACACTCTAATAGATATGATTCCTCTTCCAAGTGTCTTCTGGTGGTGGCAGGTGCCCATCCTCATAACTCAGTCCCCTTATCAAAAGGTAAATCTGTGTCAAAGCAACCTCCCTTTCAAGCACAACTTCCAGACCTACAAATGTTTCAGGAGCGCCCACTAGAGCAGAGCATTGCACCCAAGATGGTGCCAAAGCCAGGTGATTCTTTTTGTGCTGGTCCCAAAAGTAGATCTGCAATCGTTCATTACAATCGCTCCACTCTTTCAAACCTCTACTCCAACAACAGCATCTCTTACTCTAATTATGATCTTCTTAATCCCACTAAATGCTATGCCCTTTATCCTGCATCTGTACACTGTGGCCGACTTGGTTGTAATCATGTACAGTTTTTCCGCTGACTGGATAGCACGCAACAAAAAAAGCTTTTCACTGTACCTCGTTACACGTGACAATAACTGAACTAAACTGAACTTTGTGAAGGCAAAGTTTCACTTTGGTGCTGTGGTGTTGACTTGTATATGATAGCTTGCACAAGGTCCACAATGGTTCACCGTTTCAATGCTACTTTATTTTCACAATTACCGAAGTACATAGAATTTTTTTTTTCACCTACAGTTCATTGACAATCTTACTATATATTAGGCACAATCATACTCAGTATAAGAGTGTAAGATAGCAGACCACACTGTGTCAGTGCACTAAAGTCGTCACATTTTTAATGGCGTCCTATACCTGCACGGCATGGCGGTGCTGTGGTAGAGTTGCTGCCTTAGCGCCGGAGTCCCAGATTCGAACCCGACTATGGGTGTTGTCTGTATGGAGTTTGTATGTTCTCCCCCATGGGTTATCTCCGAAATCTTCTGTTTCCTCCCACAGTCCAACGACGTACAGGTTTGTTGGTTAATTGACTCATTACAAATGTGAAATTATCCCAGTGTGTGTAAGATAATGTTAATGTGCGGGATTCACTGGTTGGTGTGGACTCGGTAGGCTGAAGGGCTTGTTTCCGCGCTGTATCTCCAAAACCAAAACTATACCCTTCAAGTCCGAAAAAACAACTGCCGATTCCAGCTCGTAGGCTGCTTGCACTTTGCATGCATTAGAGGAAGGCATCTACTTAGACCTCAGGCAAAACAGCCAAATGGATCTCTGCAAAAACCTGCCTCAACATATGTTTTTACGTGTTGAAAAATGTCTTGCTCTAATTTGCTTGTCCTTTTTCTTGTCATGACCACAGTTGGCATTATGCTTTTGATGGATTTACATTATTTTCTGTATTTCTAAACATCATCCTAGATGCTGTACTTCACTGGCTTTGCTGCACTTTAGTACATACTAAGATCAAGACCAGTTTAAAGGTTTACTGTGATTAAAGACCGGGTGGTGTATTCTACAGGGCTAATACACCCTCGCAAATTGTAACTTAAAATCTGCTCTCTAATAAGCATATCGATTTGGATTTTATAAATATACTGCCAGAGGAAATGGGTAAGCTGCAAATGTGGATCGCCTCTCTGCTGAGGCACAACTTTTTTATCCAATTTTCTCTCATTGTGTGGGGAGGCGGGAGAAAACCAGTGAACCCAGACGAAACCCCTGGGGTCACAGGGAGAACATGCAAACTCCACAGAAAGAGCACCCGAGGCCAGGATTGAACCCTGGAGCCTGATGCTCTAGCTCTAGCTGTATCACCGTGCCTACTCGGAAGTTGAAGTGTTGTTCCTTGAGCTCTCATTGGGCTTCACTGGGTTTATGGTCACTATATAGCAATTTTTAGGATGATTGAGGGGGGTGCTTCATAGAGACATATAACACAGGCTTAAGGGAATTGCCCCAGGACTAACGACAGTACAGGAAAACCGGCTACCTGCCAGCCGAACACTTAGCCCATGTGCCATCTGTTGGTGCTGGATTTGGTAACCATCCAGGAGACTGAGAGAATATTGGGAAGAGGTGTCAAGTGTTAGAGATATTAAAGTGTTAGATACAGGACAGTGTGAGAATTTTGAGGGGTTTTCTGCAAAGCCATTTAGGACTGAGATTGTTTAGGTAAAAACATTTTTCGTCCCGTAGAGTTGTGAATTCTTGTGGAAAATCTCTGCCACTGATAGAAGGCAGTGGAGGCCAATTCACTGGAAAAACATTTATTCAAGAGAGAGAGATGTGTTCTCTGCTTTGGGCTAACGGAATCAAGGGATATGTGCAGAAAGCAGGAATGGGGTATCGATGTTGGATGATCAGCCATGATCATATTGGATGGTGGTGTTGACTCGAAGGGCCCAATGGCCTACTCCTGCGCCTATTTTCTATGTTTTTATGTTTCTACTGGCACAATGGAAGACGCATCGACATTCGACATGGAGATCCGAGAGAATATTGGAAGAAGAATTAAAGTGTTAGATAACAGGAAGTTCATGTGTCAATTTTGAGGACTATACAGAGGTGTTCTGCAAAGCAATCATTCAGACTATTCTTGTTTATGTAATGTAGAAGGGAATAAATTGTGGTTACCAAATCCAGTACTTAACCTGGAAAAAAGATTGGACCAAATCTCTGCTTCAATTAGTAGAAGCATTTGGTTACATAGAAGGTGGGAAAAGAATAAGTGAAAAGATGGGTGTTATATCTCGTGTGGTTGCAAGGGGAGGTGCCAGAAGAGGCTTGGACATTGGTAGTGGTGGAAGAGTTCATCTGGGAATTGTGGAGAAAATGCTTCCTGTGGGATACTGATAGAGGCGAGGAGATGGAGATTTTACTAATGTGGCATCAGTTTAAAGTTGATGAAATTACAGAGGATGATCTGATAAATATGGGGGGTTGGAAGGTGAGAAAGGAAACCCTTTGCTTGTTGTGGGTAGGAGGGGAGGACGTGAGAGCAAAGGTGCAGGAAATGGAACTGCAATGGCCAAGAGTCCTGTCCACTATGGTGGGAGGAACCAATATATTTAAGGAAGCAAGAAGCACGACTAAAAAGGCATCTGCAGGATGAACACATTGATGATAAGAAACTGGGCACCTTGTTCCATATACTCACCACCTCAAGTGTGAAAAGGTTAACCCTCAGCTCCCTTTTTCCCCCTCTTACCTATAATCATGCCTCCCTTTCTAATACTCCCCTCCACTGAGTGAAAGATCATTCACCTTATCCATGCCACTCATGAGGTTATAAACCTCAAGGTAACACCTCAACTTTGAAATCTCCAGGGAAAAGAGCTCCGTCTGATCCAACCTCTCCTCATAGTTCAATCCCTCCACTTGAATCTTTCCTGTACCCTTTCCAACTTTATTCATATCCTTTCAATAGCTAGGCAACCAGAACTCCATAGAGTATAGTCTCACCAACGACTTGTACAGTTATAAAATGATATGGTCACCAACGTATCTCCTGGGATTGAGATAGGAGAGTCGATAAAATGAAGGAAAGAATTAGAGATAGACCATGTGAAAGTGTCAGGATGATGGAAACTGAATGATAATGAAACTTTGAGTTTCTTTTCCCTGTTGCATTTTAATTACAATTTAAAAAAGGGGACAATTGCATTTTCTTCCGATTGTGACTATTTCTATTGTGCCACCCAAAATATATATTTTTTCATTACAACCTTGTTAAATATTCATCACAGAAGAATAGATTAGTTTATTGCCATATTCATCAGGCTGCTATGAAATTGTTTGTTCGCATGAAGTCCATTGAATAAATAGTATACACAGTAATGATGAATACAACAATAAATACATCGACAGATGCAAAACCTAGAATGGTGCAAAGATTCTGAAGTGGTGCAAAGAAAATTAAAGTGCACATCCAAGAAGTGAGTATGAAAGAGGTGAATTGATTCAGGAGTCTGATCGCTGTGGGGAGGAAACTGAAGAAGGGTCTCGACCCGAAACATCACCCATTCCTTCTCTCCAGAGATGCTGCCCGTCCCACTGAGTTACTCCCAAGATTTTGTGTCTAAACAGTTCATACTGTAAGTCTGGACTTCCAGGCTTTCAAGGTCCCGTATCTTCTCCCAGAAGGTAGAAGAAATGAAAGAGAATGGCCAGGGTGGCCGGCACCCTTGACCATACTTCCAGTCTCACCATGATGATGGACTGGATGGAAGGAAGTGGTGAGACAGTGTAGGAAGGAGCTACAGATACTGGTTTAAACTGAAGATAGCCTCGAAAAGCTGGAGTAACTCAACGGGTCAGACAGCATCTCTGGAGAAAAGGAATAGGTCGCAATAAGCTGGGGCAGTCTCCAGTGGTGAGACTGTGATGGACTGGGCTGTGTTCATCACTCTCTGAGGCTTCAGCCAAACAAAAGCAGTTATCATTCCAGACTGAGGCGCATTTATCAGAATAATTATTATAGTGCAACTGGAGAATTTTAAGCAAATCCTGGTAGACGCGTTCAATCTTCTCAGACGCCTCAGAAAATAAATACGTTGATGCACTTTCGTGACTACCAGGTTAGGTTGCTGGTGATATGGATGCTTCAGAACTTGAAGCAGCTGACCATGTCTACAGCAGCTCTATTAAGAGGACAGGGTTCTGTTCATCCCATTGCTTCTTTAGGTCAATAGTTAAGTTAAGCTAAGTTAAGTTTAGTGATACAGCATAGACGCAGGCTCTTCGGCCCACCGAGTCCACAATAGCTACGTTCACCCCACACTAGCTCTATGCTATATGCCAGCAACAATTTACAGAAGCCAATTAACCTACAAACCTGCACGTCCTTGGAAAATAGGGAGAAATTTGATCACCTGGAGGAAACCCACGCAGCCACGGGGAGAACGTACAAACTCCCTACAGGCAGCACCCGTAGTCAGAATCAAACCCGTCTTTGGCGCTGTTAAGAGCCTGTCCCACTTACACAATTTATTTGGCGACTTGCCGGCACCCGTCATAGAAAAATTCCCAAATGTTGAAAATCTAGTGGCGACTAGAAAAAGATACGACTCTTTGGGCGACTACTCATGACCATACAAGTGTCACCCCACGACAGCAAATCTACTGCTGTGCCACTGTGCCACCCCTCATTCTGAATATTTTGAGTTCTGAATATTACTGATCCATTTCTTTAATTGCATTCAACAGTACAATTCACATTACAAGAGAAAGGAAAGCAATCAATATATCAATCCTTAAAGCAATACCAACATAAATGAGGATAATCCTGCTGATAATCCAACATATTTACCTAATAATGAGCAGTCACATGTTTCCGCAAAGGCCATAGTTTGATTATTTGGATATTTGCAGTTGAATTTTGTGAGCTGGTTAGCAGGAAGACTACCAAATAAATCTCACCATATCTTGGGTTAGAAACAGTGATAACATTAGCAGTGGATGTTTATATATGTTAATGCCAGATGATGGTGAGCTTAGCCGCAGCCCTGCAGCACACTTGCAGTCAAACAGGCCTGCCAACAATGGTGACAGAAGGAACTGCCAAGAATGAATTTATACATGAGCGAAGACCAACTGTATAAAGCAGTCTGACAAGAAAAAGAATAAATATTTCCTCAATGCAAAAAAGAGATTTCTATGAAAATAGGGTTATTATGGAAGCCTTTTCTCCATTAACTATGAATTTTTATGAGAAAATTAATAATTCAAAGCTACCTGACAGATCTTTGCTGAATTGAAGAAAAATCCATTTATCTAAACTTAACCTCGATATGAATTATGTAAGGATTCTGTGCCAGTGATAGTTCATTATGTTCATTTTTGTATGGGAAAACCGGTAAGGTATCATATGAACAATTTCTGTAACATAGCATTTCTGGTGGCATATTTTCTTCACTCATATTAATTATTAAAGTAGCATTGCCTTTGCATATGGATGTGTTCATCTGTGGCTGCTTTTGAATCCATGGTTTCATTAGGCAGAGGGAGAGGATGTTTCTACTAGTGGCAGAGTCTAGGACTAGAGATCATAGCCTCAGAATTAAAGGACTTTCATTTAGGAAAAAGATGTGGAATTTCTTTAGTCTGTGGTGAATCTGTGGGATTCTTTGCCACAGAAGGCTGTGGAGGCAAAGTCAGTGGATATGTTTTAAGGCAGAGGTAGATAGATTTTTGATTAGTACTGGTGTCAGGGGTTATGGGGAGAAGGCAAGAGAATGGGATTAGGAGGGAGAGATAGGTCAAGGTCAAAAAAATTTAAAAAAAGGTCAGCCATGATTGAATGGCACAGTAGACTTGATGGGCCGAATGGCTTAATTCTGCTCCTATCGCTTATGACATCGGTCCTGGGAATAGCCAAATTGCAGAGAAAAATGGTGGAAAGTTTATGGAGATGACTGGACTGGATTGCAGTATCAATTTATTTGAATGCTGTAAATATCAAGAACTCAGAATACATTTGAGCAAGAAAGAACAGACTCCTGGAGAAAAAAGGCAACCTTGCTGACAGATCTAAGTTGGTGGGAGAAAGGTCAGGTAAAGGTTGCATAAGTTCCAACATTTATAATGGATATTTGATGATGGATTTAATTTTTTTTTAAATCCTCTAAGATAGACACAAAGTGCTGGAGTAACATAGTGGGTCAGGCAACATCTCTGTAGAAAAGGAATGGGTGACGTTTTGGGTCACGACCCTTCTTCAGGGTGAAAGTGAGGGGGTGGGGGGGGGGGGGGGCTGTTTTTTTGGGTTTCTTTACTTTGGAAAAGTATCAGGAAAAAATAATCCAATGTAATCATATGAGGTTTCAGACAAGTGACAGAATTACAACATTACAATAATAAAAGGCATCTCAGGAACTGGTTACCAGGTTAATAGTACACAAGCCTCGACCACAGTGTCGTTTGTTTCTTAGTTTTCTTTAGTTTAGAGATACAACATGCAGACAGGCCTTTCGGGGTACCGACTCCACACTGACCATCGATCACCCTCGATTTTATCCCACTTTCCGATTCCCTTCACACTAGGGACAATTAACAGAGGCCAATTAACCTACACACCTACACGTCTACGGGATGTGGGAGGAAACTGGAGGACCCGGAGAAAACCCATGCGGTCACAGGGAGAATGTGCAAACTCCACACAGACAGCATCCAAAGTCAGGATCAAACCCAGGTCGTTGGCACTGTGATGCAGTAGCTCTACCAGCAGCATCACTGTGCCACCCTTTGTTCTTGGAACTTGAAATGTCTAATGCTTACCTAAACTAGAACATCTTTACTTCAGGCAATGTCACCCTGTGCAAAATGTATGTTTTACACCTGTGAATAGCTGAATAAATCATTTGAGATATGCTTCCAACTTTGGTTTAAAATGGGTTGTATAAATGTTTAATACAATAGTGACCTTCAAATCTTTTGGAAAGTTTATTCTTGCAGTAAGTATTGCCTAGATGTTAGGCTCAATAGATGCCATAACAATGTGATTGTTTCCTTTGTTAAATAGGGCAGCGCAGCGATAGAGTTGCTGCCTGCCCCTGTCCCACTTAGGAAACCTGAACGGAAACTTCTGGAGACTTTAGCGCCCCACCCAAGGTTTCCGTGCGGTTCCTGGTGGTTCCCAGAGGATTTTGTCAGTCTCCCTACCTGCTTCCACTACCTGCAACCTCCAGCAACCACCTGCAACCTCCGGGAACCACACGGTCATCTTGGTTGCTGCGTGCTTGATATTAAATCAGCATATCATTTTTTTTTTTTTTTAATTGATTTTAAAAATATGCAGTGAAAAAAAATCAAACCGTTAGAACAACTATACTGCAATAAAAGCATATATTACATTAAATGTAAAAGAATGACGATGGTTATTATAGCAAAATGTCCCCATCAAGTCATTAAGCCAGATAGCATGGAAACAGGCCCTTCAGTAGGGCCTGGGGAGTGTTCATAAGTGATAGGAGCAGAATTAGGCCATTTGGCCCATCAAGTCTGCTCCACCTTTCAATCCTGCTGTAGAGCTGAACAAATTTAAGGTGAAGGGGGAAAGATTTAATAAGAACTTGTGGGGTGGCTTTCTCACACAAAGTGTGGTGAATGTATGGAATGAGCTGCCAGAGGAGGTAGTTGAGACAGGTATATTGCAATGTTTAAGAGACATTTAGATGGGTACAGGGATAGGACAGGTTTAGAAGAATATGGGCCAAATGCAAGCATGTGGAACTTGTTTAATGGGAGGTACACAAAAAAGCTGGAGAAACTCAGCGGGTGCAGCAGCATCTATGGAGCAAAGGAAATAGGCAACGTTTCAGGCCGAAACCCTTCTTCAGAATGTTTAATGACTGTATGGCAGGTAAATTGTCCGGACTGGATGAGATCTATCCTGGAATGCTATAGGAATTTGCCGAGAGTCTTGTTGAGATTGGTGCAGACAAAGTACCAGAAGAATGGAGAATACTGTAGCTAATGTTTGTGTTTATTTTACAAGGGAAGCAAGGATAAGCCAGGGAAATGCAGACTGGTGAGCCCAATGTCAGTGGTTGAGAAATTATTGGGGAACATTGCAAGGGACATGTTTTATTTATAATCGGAAAATCAGAATACATACAAAATGCTGGTGTAACTGAACGGGTCAGGCAGAATCTCTGGAGAAAAGGAATAGGTGATGTTTTGGGTTGGATCACCTAGTTCAGACTGAAAATAAAGGTGGGGGTGAGGAGGGAGGCGGGGACGGAAGGGGGGGGGGGGGGGGGGGGGGGGGGTGGAAGGGACTTAGGCAAGAAAAGGCCAGAACAAAACTGCAGGGACAGATTAGAAATAATGACTATAGTTTTGAGTGGGGGGAAGCAAAATGTCCTGTTGTACTAATTTGAGTTTCATTGAAGAGGTAACAATGGAGATTGATGGAGACAGGGATGTAGTGGCTGCCAATAATTACTTTAGTAAGGCAGTTGGCAAGATCCTGTTTGATAGCCTAGTCCAGAAGATTAGAGCATATGGAATCTAAAGCGAGCAGCTGATTGAATGTAAAATTGCCTTGGTGATAGGAGAAAGTGGGTTGTGGTGGAAAAATGTTTTCCTGGTTGGATATTAACAACTTGGATGTTTTAGTTTTCAGTTTTAGAGATGCAGCGTGGAAATAGGCCCTTCGGCCCACTGAGTCCATTCCAACCAATGATCACAGCACACTAGTTCTATCCAACATGGTAGGGACAACTTAGAACAGCCAAAGAACCTACAAACCCGCATAACTTTGGAAAGTGGGAGGAAACCTGAGCACCCAGAAAAAACCCACACAGTCACAGAGAGAACGTACAAATTCCGTGCATACCTTAGTCCATATCAAACTGGGACTGATACTCTAAGGCAACAGCTCTACTGGTGCATCACTGTGAATAAAGGAGGCATGATTAGCAAGTTTGCAAATGTCATGAAAATTGGAGGTGATTTGGATAGAGCGGAGGGCTGTTCCTGGCTATATATGAGATATAGATCAAATAATAAATTTGTGCAGATTGAATTTATTTAAATGACACATTTTGGGCAGTCTGATAGTGTTAGGACGTATGTAGTAAATTCCTTAGCACACTAAGGAATATTGATGAACAAAGAAATCCAGGGGTCCAAATCTCTCATACCTCTGGATGTGTAGGAAGGAACTGCTGGTTTACACCAAAGATAGGCTCAAAATGCTGGAGTAACTCAACAGGTCAGGCAGCATCTCTGGAGAAAACGAATAGGTGACATTTCAAGTTGACACTTCATGAAGGAGGTGAGGAGGAACTTCTTTAGTCAGAGGGTAGTTAATCTGTGGAACTCATTGCCACAGACTGCTGTAAAGGCCAAGTCAATGGATATTTTTAAGGCAGAGTAGATAAATTCTTGATTAGAACGGGTGTCAAGGGTTGAGGGGAGAAGGCAGGAAAATGGGATTAGGAGGCAGATATCAGTCATGATTGAATGGTGGAGTGGACTCGATGGGCCGAATGGCCTGATTCTACTCATATATCATGAACTTGTGAGACCCTTCTTCAAAGTATCTGGGGTAATCTGCTGAACTCAGAAATCTGTTGAACCCAGAAATCTGCCATTCCTTTTTTCCATGACTTTCCTTATTTGGTCAGTGATAAATTCTGATCCCCATGGATTCAGTACTCATGATTTGTTCTTTGCGAACTTTTCCTTCATTTGTTCTTTGTACCTTTTCATACTTCTAGTTTCCCTCTCCCATGACACTCGGTTTGAAGAAGGGTCTCAACACAAAGCGTCACCTATTCCTTTTCTCCAGAGAGGCTGTTTAACCCGCTGAGTTACTCCAGTATTTTGTGTCTATCTCATGTCTCTAGAATTCAGTATTGGACCAGAAACCATCTAAATTAGACCCCAAAGTGAGAAGCAATATGGGAGCTAAGCATCAATAGTTAATTCATTGATGAGAATGGGCAATTTAACTTGTCCACTCCACGGACAATGTCATAGCTGTTAGAAATATAGAAACATAGAAAATAGGTGCAGGAGTAGGCCATTCGACTCTTCGAGCCAGCACCGACATTCAATATCATCATGGCTGATCATCCAAAATCAGTACCCCGTTCCTGCTTTCTCCCCATATCCCTTGGTTCGTTTAAACCTAAGAGCTAAATCTAACTCTATTGCTTGTTGTGAAGTGATTCCGTTTGTAGTAACAGAAGGAGGAACTTATTGAATTCTCTAGTTGTTGCTTCCTTGCACACTGGGCAATTGTGAATGTTTTCCCACTGGGTTTTGCAGGGAAAGCCATATTTGGCATTCACATTCTCCGCTAATGGGTCATTGTGATGCACAGTTTGATCCTCCATGTTCCAAAGGCAGTTTGCAGCCAGCTGTGCATGTCGATTTAAAGTGGCGAGAGAAGACCAGCGGTAGTATCACCCGCTGGAGGGAAATCTCTGAAAGGGTCACTGTCAATTCTCTTTCTAATAGACATTTTTGAAGCACTTCTTTGACAGGATTTCATGCTGGGAGAAAAGATTAAAATGGTGTCATTGAGTTGCAAAGTGATATAGCATCAAAACAGGCCCTTCGGCCCACTATGTCTATGCCAGCCAACAATTACATAGTTTTATCTTCCAGCACTCAGCTCTTTGTCCACTATGCCATTGGCCCTCTCCGTTCATTTATACACTTATTACATGCAGAGAAAATATCAGCCACCATCACCTCCTGAGACAGTATCATCCAGATTTCAAACATGTTCTGAGTGATGAAAGAACCTTCCTTAAGTTGCCTTAATTTCAACCTCGTGTATTACATTTGGTTGAAATTTAGGCGACTTAAGGAGGTTCTTAACAATGACAAGACTAAGCGTAGAGGAGGTGACCATTTCATTAAACAAGCGCTCTGTCTGCGAAGGGCTGCTGGAGCGCCTTTAGACTTTAGAGATACAGTGCGGAAGCAGGCCCTTCGGCCCACCGAGTCCACACCGGTCTAGCGATCACCCTCGTACACTATCCTACACACCCGGGCAATTTATTTCACTGTTTATTTTCGGATCACATTCTCTGGGCTCTGCGGCCTAACATCGCTGGAGTTGGAAGCCTCCTCGGACTGTCGTGAGCCCCACCACGGGGCATGGACTTAACATTGGAGCTGATCCCTTGCCTGGGATCGCTCCCATATCGACTACCGCGGAATCAACATCAAGGGCTCGCAGTCTCGGGTGAGGACAAGTCGGGAGCTCCAACGTGGGAGAAGGTTCATCAGCCCCGACACGAGGTTCGATCGCCCGGCGCGGGGGAGCTGTCATCCCCCCCCCGATGTGCAAGCTTGATCGCCTCGACAGAGGGCCCGAACACCGCCGGCTACGGGATTTAAGATCATCCCGTCAACGGGGGCTCGAGGCCCACGACCGAGGAAGAACAAAGGGAAGAAACTTTATTTCACCTTCCATCACAGTGAGGAATGTGTAGGAGTCACTGTGTTGGATGTTCGTGTTAAAATGTGTTTTTGAAATGAACTGTTACTTTTAATTGTATGACTGACCAGGCCAATGAAATTCCTCTATGTTGCAAAACATACATGGCGAATAAAGTGTGATTCTGATTCTGATTCTGATCACTTCTAAGGTTAAAGATTTCCATACCTTCCATCAGTACTGTCTGCTTCCTTGCATGAAAACAATTTTCCATCCAGTCAGCTAGGTCTCGCTGGATCCCTTGTGATCTGGCCTTCCAGAGCAGTCAACCCTGCAGAACCATGTCAAGTGCCTTGCTGAAATCCACACATACTGTACAACTGTGACACCCCTTCCCTCATCGACATTTTGGTTATATCTTCGAAAATTCAATCAGATTCGTGAGACTTGATCTCCCATGTACAACACCCTGCCCACTATCCTTAAACAGCCCTTGTCTATCTGAATACATGTATATCCTATCCCTCAGAATACTCTCTAGTAACTTTCTGATCACAGATGTTAGGCTCACTGGCCTATGGTTCCCAGGTTTTTCTTTGCAGCCCTTCTTAAATAAAGACGTTTGCCACCCTCCAGTCTTCTGACACCTCTCCCCTAGTTAATTATGACATATATCTCAGCCAGGACACCCGCAATTTCTTCTCTAGCTTCCCTCAGTGTCTATGGCCACATCTGATCAGGCCCTTGTCTAATACATGTTGGGACGTCAGTACCTCCTCGACCGTAATACTGATTGCCCCAAGTTCCCCGATCTCCAAAGACGTACAGGTGTGTAGGTCAATTGGCTTGATAAATGTAAAATAAATTGTCCCTATTGTGTGCAGGGTTGTGTTAATGTGCGGGGATCGCTGGTCAGCGCGGACCAAGTGGGCCGAAGGGCCTGTTTCCGAGCTGTATCTCTAAAATTAAAACTACATGACTTCCTCCATGGTAAGCAACAATGGTTGTGAAGTTTCACAATGTTGAAAAAGTTACAACTACAATTAATACAATTAGATAAAAACACAACATAGTAATTACACACAAAATGTGTGGGAAGGAACTGCAGATACTGGTTTAAACTGAAGATAGACACAAAATGCTGGAGTAACTCAGAAGGACAGGCAGCATCTCGACTCAAAACATCACCCATTCTTTCTCTTCAGATTCGCTGCCTGGCCCGCTGTGTTACTCCAGCATTTTATGTCTACCGTAGTAATTACACATGCTTTCTCAACAAATGATCTGGGGATGGCTTCAAGTGATTAAATAAATGCAGCAAACAATAAATCACTATTGATTAGTCACAGCTGACAGCTCACTGGAAGATAATGCACTATCTGGGTCAAAATCATCCTAGCCAAAAAAAATGCAAGAAGATTTACTTCAGAAGATACACAAACACCATTTGAGTATCGAAAGGTTAAGGTGAAAACTCAATCAGCTATAGAATAAATTGACATTTGCAAAGATAGAGAGGAAAATAGTGTCAACATGGGAATTATCCAAGAGTGTGGCACAATGGTGCAGCTGGTAGAGCAGCTGTCTCACGGTGCCAGAGGCCTGGGTTCAAATCTGACCTTGATGATGTCTGTGTGGAGTTTGCACATTCTCCCTGTGACTGCATGGGTTTCCCTCTACATCCCAAAGACATGTGGGTTTGTATATAAACTGGCCGCTGTAATGTGTGGGGAGTGGATGTGGAAGCGGGATTACATGGAATTAGTGGGAATGGGTGATCGATGGCTGGCGTAGACCCGGTGGACAGATGGGCCTGTTTCCATGTAATATCTTTCAATTCAATTCAGTTCAAAATAGAGAAAACAGAAACATAGAACAGAAAAGTAGACCCAACACAACAAAACGGAGAGGCAATGACTATTCATATATCACCAAGACAAAGTCCAGGAGCAGATCTGTTCACATGGCACCAATATTTTGGGAATGGCACCAATATTTCCTCCATTTCTGTGCTGAACTTGTAGCAATTTTTTGTCTTTCATCTTAGATGAAAAAGGGGTAAACCACAGGCTGTGAAAAATGGACGAAAAATCAATCCCTGAATGTTTTTGGTCTCAAGATGATGCAAAGAGAAATTGCCTAATCATAGCAGATCAACTATTGATCTGGTGTCCGATAATTATTTGCACTCCCTCTTGCAGTTATTTTCTTGTATAACTATATAGGCTGCTTGTATTATGTTTGTGATATCATTGTGTTGTGAACCAGCCATGCCAAGTGAAAATATGTGCACACAAATTAAGACATTGACTACAATCTGATAAATGTGACAACACGTTTACAAACCCTAACAGCCACAGGCTCATGACGGTTTCAGAATCACTGTGGCGTCTGAAAGGTCTGGGGAACTATCGGCTTTTATCTGTTGGTTTATAAAACATTGATAACTCTGGCAGATGGTAACATGAGAGGGATGTAATTCAGTCTGATCCTTTGAGTTTCTGAATATCTGAAGTTAAATGGAATGTATTTTCTTCAAACAAATGCAGCATAGCAACAAATGCTTTTGACAAATGAAACAATTTGGAATTGTACACCATATGTGTCCATCTTATTTACTATAGACTTTAGAAATACAGAATGGAAACAGGCCCTTTGACCCATTGAGTCCATGCCGACCAGCGACCCCCCTGCACTAGCACTACCCTATACACTGCCCTATACCCACACAATTTACAGAAGCTTAACCTACAACCCTGCACGTCCTTGGAGTGTGGGAGGAAACCAGAGCACCCGAAGAAATCACGCGCGGTCATAGGGAGGACATACGAACACCATACAGACAGCACCCGTAGTCAGGATCAAACCAGTTCCTCTAGTGTTGTAAGGCAGCAACTCTACCACTGTGCTATACTATTTCTGTAAAAGGGATAGGACATTTCAAGCTTGAGATAGCCCCAAAATTTGATTTGATTTTTTGGTTAAAAATGCGGTTGTACTGACCAAAGGGGTATTTAACTGTTATTTGTCATTCTTGCCGTGGCAGAATATTACTACCACGAGTCACCTATTAGAGAATAAGTTTATCATATTGTATATCCACTCCATCAGTCTGAAGAAGGGTCCTGATCCGAAACGTAGTCTCTCTATTTCCTTCCATGAATGCTACGTGACCAGTTGAGTTCTTCAATAGATGTGTTTACACAGCATATGCCTTTGGTTTTACAATTCATTTTGAAGATGCAACAGCATAATTTTAAAACTGTTAAAATCAATTGTTAAAATGGTTAAAATTAGTAAAATCACTATTCAGACTTCTGAACCAATATGGGGATTTTACATTCCACATGGTGCAGTGCAGTGGTAGAGTTGCTGCCTCACAGTGCCACCGGGTTCGATCCTGACCATGGGTACTGTCTGTACGGAATTTGTGCGGTCTCCCTGTGACCGCATGGGTTTTCTCCGGGTGCTCTGCTTTTCTCCTATATTTCAAAGACACGCAGGTTTGTAGGTTGTCGGAAGAAGGGTTTCGGCCCGAAACGTTGCCTATTTCCTTCGCTCCATAGATGCTGCTGCACCCGCTGAATTTCTCCAGCTTTTTTGTGTAACCTTCGATTCTCCAGCATCTGCAGTTCCTTCTTAAACACAGGTTTGTAGGTTAATTGGCTTCTGTAAATTGTCCCTAGTTTGTAGGATAGAACTAGTATATGGGTGATCGCTGGTCAATGTAGACTTGGTGGGCCCAAGTATCCATGGATCCTGCTTCCAAGTTGTATCTCTAAACTAAACTAAAAAGTACAGGGACATCAGATCAATGTTAGATTAGAATAAACTCCTCACTACCACAACACGTAAGCAATTTTCAACATCTAACTTCAATTTAACTTCCATTTAGTCATGTCACTGGCAAAGTTCAACGATTCTTTAAATTAAAAACAGTTAGATAAAAACACAAATACATTTGTTCAGAATTAGCCCCTAACATTGGTGCAAAATAATATCATACCCCAGGGAGTTAAAATAATAGTGACCGCTGAAGCTTAAAACAAAAAAAAAATCTAATAGCGAGAAATAAAACCTCCCTCTGTGTTTCATATTCATCCCACAGACAGAAAATCACAGAAACCTATTCTTGGGATAGTTGAATGCACAGGGAGGAATTAATGAACAGTAAAGACATGAAGATCACTGTCTCAAAGCACAATTGCAGCATGCTGAATACTGAAATAGTGCAACCAGTATACAAGTTGTGCCGGCCGCAGTGATGATAATGTGCTGGTTGGCCCAGAGTCTCAGTTCCAGCAATTGGGAGAAGCTAGGTCACACTGTTGATCTTGGAGCTGGGAATAAACCATCGACCCTGCCCTGGGGGAAAAGTCGGAGACTCTGCTGGTGGTTCGGAGATCGTTAGTAAAGAATTGGAGTCACAACTGCTGTTGGAAGGCATGTTTGGGTAGGCAGCATGGTGGTGCATTGGTAGAGTTGCTGCCTTACAGCATCAGACACCCATGTATGATCCTGACTACGGGTACTGTCTGTGCGTAATTTGCACATTCTCCCAGTGACTGCACGGGTTTCCTCCTACATTGCAAAGACATGCCTGTGCGGGTTTGTAGGTTAATTGGCTTCTGTAAATTGCCCCCTTGTGTGTAGGATAAAGGATGACACGGTGGCACAGTGGGAGAGTTGCTGCCTTACAGTGCCAGGGAGCCAGGTTTGATGCTGACTACGGGTGGTGTTTGTACAGTTTGTATGTTCTCCCCATGACGGCGTGGGTTTTCTCCAGGTGCTCTTGTAACCTCCCACACTCCAAAGACATACGTTGGTTAATTGGCTTTGGTACAAAATGGATAACCACACATTCCTCCCCTCCCCATCATCTATCTCCCCCACATCTCCGTCTCCCCACATCTCCCTCTCCCCCACAATTCTCTCTCCCCCACCTCTGTCTCCCCATTATCTCTCTCCCCCATATCTCTCCCGTCTACCAAACCTTTGTCCACTCATTTCAATGATCAGATGGAAAATGAAACCCTCCAAAGATGAGAAGAATTCACCAGAGGAACTCCACCTTGGGGTTATTCAAATGTCATTTGGAGGATTGCTGCAGTAAGTTAAAATACAAAATCCTTGATTGGAGACGGTACACACTAGAGTGACTCAGCGGGACAGGCAGCATCTCTGGAGAGAAAAAATGGGTGACGTTTCGGGTCGAGACCCTTCTTCAGACTGATTGGAGAAATTGGTCATGTTTCATGGACAAAAAGGAAATCCAAAATATATTTTCCGGAGTTTGTAAGTCTTTTGTTCTTATCTGCCTAAGGTGCTTTTGTTTTGGTTAAACAAATTCAAATCCAGTTGGCCATTTATTTAAATTGAATTCCTGCTATGTTTTGTGTCATTAATTAAGTTCTCATCAAACAATTACCTCAGCAATGTGTATGGTGTTGAAGAATTTGTTGCTGTTAATATAGCTGCACTTTTTAAATTTCCACAGCAATCTTGTGAACAATTCTTTTCTGAGCTCAAGTTGCTGGGTGGTTACACATTGATGCTCTCAGAGTAAATCACATTTATGACCATTTCCAGTTGAAATCATGCCAATTATATTTGTCCAGGCTCGTTCAGATGTGTTATTCAGGCATCGCCGATGAGAATTCAGGAAGGAACATGATGGCTTCATTCTCTGTGCTATGTTCCATTTGGAGCACCTCAGAGGAATATGGTCTCGAAGGCTTCCTGATGTTAGTGGGCTCCCAGGAGAATGTTTCACCAATCTTGCAGCATTGGGTCATTTGCATGCAAGATAGAACCTGTATCATTCTCCATTTATCGCACTGGATGACTGCTATTCCTCAACACATCTGATCACCCACCCCACCAAACTCCTCCAATCTGCATTATTCCCCGCTCCACCCTCCCTGCTCCTTATTCTACCACTTTGGACATCCCAACCTGATGCTGACCGTCCCACTCCACCTCTCTTGATGATAGCTATGATTCTCATTCCTATCAATGCCTTTGGCCAGCCTCCCTAATACATTCCGCACAGTCTTCCCAATATTTCCTTGATCTTGAACTGTACAAAATTGAGATGGGGGCCAACAGGATAAGAGGAGAGGATTGACACAAAATGCTGGGGTAACTCAGCGGGCCAGGCAGCATCTCTGGTTAGAAGGAATGGGACATTTCAGGTCGAGATCCTTCTTCAGTGCAGAGTTGGTTTATAGCCCAAAGAGGTCACAGTCTTAAAATAAAGGGTCGGCCACACCCCAGTCACACGAGCCACACCCCAATCACTTCCTCTTCTCCCCTCCTTTATCAGGCAATAGGTACAGAAGTGTGAAAACGCATACCTCCAGTTTCAGGGACAGACTCTTCTCAACTTTATCAGGCAACTGAACCATCTAGTCACTAACTAGAGAGCGGCCAACTACCATCTACCGCACTAGAGACCTTCAGACTAGCTTTAATCGTCTGATTCTGGACTTTGCACTAAACACTAAACATCTTGCACTTCAACTTTATCCTGTATCTGTACACTGTTGGCAGCTTAATTGTAATCATGTATAGACTTTCCGCTGACTGGATAGAACACAACAAAAACGCTTTTTACTGTATCACGGTACATGTGACAATAAACTATTTTTTTAAAGTGAGGCTATTGGTTGTTAAGGGTGTTAAGGGATATGGATTTGGGAAAGAGAGTAGTGCAAAGGATCAATGACTTTATTGAATGACGAACAGGAATGGGACGCGATTGTTCCATTCATGCTTCTACTTATTTCCTTGTGATTCCTGTACACTGCTGCCAGACAGTCACCAATTCCCAGCCTCCATGGGTGACCCAAGACCACTTCTCCTCCTACCCCATGTGCTTCTGTGCACCACCACCAACTGCCTCTCCCCACCCATCTAACCCACTTGGCCTGCCCACCTCCTCCCCTCACTGGAGGCCTGATGGGGCATGTAGCTGGCCTCTTGAGCAATATCTTGGGAAAAGTGTGCTAGGAAGCACATTTGCAACCATGACAACATTTAACATTTGGATGGAATGGAACACATGTGACAAGGCACCGTGAAATTCTTTGCTTGCAAGGTATGTAGATAATCGCCACATAAACGGTCCCCCCATGCTGGGTCCTCCATTGCTCCAGTGACTGTGGTCTTGCACTGGGATAATGACCAAAATGGTTTATTTCCGACATATGTGTGCTCCACAGTAAATTCTTTGTGAGCATGCACACCAAATGTATTTACTAATGCAAGCAGAGGATTTTTTGTAGATATGCAGGGGTTTGGGTACTTTGGAAAAAGCAGGCTTCTGTGAAAAAGGTCAAGCTTAGCTGAAGTGACAAAGGGACACCAGGTGCAAGAGGCTCATGTTGCCATCGTCTTTTTTGTATGCATTGTTTGTAAGTAAGCAGAGTAAGTGCCTCTTAATGTGATCTCATATCTGTAAGAAGTGATTGGCATGTAGGGATGGCCCTCCCATTGTATTTTCGTGCCTTTAGTGTCCCCGCATCCGTTTAGGGGTATAAAAGTGTAGGTGATTCGTTTGGGCGTGCCGGTTGTCTCTTTCTTCTGTTTACGTGAGGCTGGTGAGGGCTCGAGTGAGTAGATCCGAGTCCGGCCCCGCGGTACTATTTACAATAAAGAAGAGTTTGGACTCCAGTGTTAGTTTCAGTGATTGATTGAACCAGACTAAGGGGATAGTATTACATCCGGGATCAACATATTGACAGAAGTACCTTCAAACTTGCTAAATGACAGTTGACAATTAGATCTAATTACTGATGATTAATTAACTAATGTTTCGTGCACTGAAGCACTGCACTGAGTTTTGCAAAGGATAGGACTTTTAATTCATTGCAAAAAAGCCAGTTTCCAATTAGTCTTGAATCAGATTTTTTAAAGTAGGTCAAATTAGCATAATTCATTAATCCTTATTCCAATAAGGTTATCAGCCGCACCAGATCTGTTTAAATGATAGGATTTTAAGCTTTTGAAAATAAATTATAGATGAAAAAAATGGAAATGATTGTCCATAAATCTTCATGTTGAGTATTACAAAGTAGAATTGGCAAAGATGTGAAGCAATAAAAGGTACCTTTTTATCATTCATAATATTTTTATTTAGAATTGAAACCCCACGAAATTGATTACCTATTATTTTATTCTTTAATCTAATTATTCTATGTGTACAAGGTATTGAAAATCATGACCCATATGAACTTTGCTTTTAAATGTTGCTATAATCTTGCCAGTGTCAGGCTTTCAAATCACCACACCGAAATATCTGGAACCATGATGCGCAAATGTCAATTATTTTTCTTTTGTTTCTTTTTAAAGTTACTGCATTTTCAGAGCCTCCAGCCCTTAATAGAAGAATATTTCACAGATTTCTTAGCGATTCCTACTCCCTCTGTTCCCTGCTGAATACCTTGCCCATCGGGAAGATTTGTTTTCTGCTGCAGTCTATGGGATACCATAGGCAACAAATGGGATGAGTACTAATAAAAGGTGTTGTAGATAGAAGCAGTTATGAGCTCTCAAATGTTCATGACCTTGAACAGTGAGAATCAACAAATCTCTATTGAAACTGAATTAATGCCAAATGAGTTACAACGCGGATCCCTACACGGGCCAACTCCGTAATGCAGTAGACACAAAAAGACCCTTCTTCAGTCTCAACCCAAAACGTCATCCATTCCTTCTCTCCAGAGATGCTGCCTGTCCTGCTGAGTTACTCCAGCTTTTTGTGTCTATCTTCAGTTTAAACCAGCCTACACAAATGTTTGCACCAAGTAGATTTGCAAATGAAATCACATTGTTTAAAAAAACATTTGGACAGGTACATGGATAGGATAGATTTAGAGGGATATGGGCCAAACGTAGGTAGGTGGGACACGTTGGTCGGCGTGGGCAAGTTGGGCCAAACAATGGGCCTGTTTCCATGCTCTATGAATTGATGACTGTCTGTGTGAGAGTTTTAGTGCTGACTAATATCAGGAAACATAGACACATAAAAACATAGAAATTAGGTGCAGGAGTAGGCCATTCGGCCCTTCGAGCCTGCACCGCCATTCAATATGATCTTGGCTGATCATCCAACTCAGTATCCCGTACCTGCCTTCTCTCCATACCCCCTGATCCCCTTAGCCACAAGGGCCACCGCGGAATATGAAGTGTTCACAGGAATATGAAA
This sequence comes from Leucoraja erinaceus, assembly GCF_028641065.1. NCBI lineage: Eukaryota > Metazoa > Chordata > Chondrichthyes > Rajiformes > Rajidae > Leucoraja > Leucoraja erinaceus. The sequence continues at coordinate 11,608,977 of NC_073400.1, forward strand.
TGTGAAGACTTTGAGTTGAAATTGGAATCATGCATACCCTGCTCAGGAATGGCATATGAAATATGTCAAATTATCCTGCATAATGAAACCATTGTGCCATTTATATATCCTACATTTTCCATTCAAATAGCCCACTACAAACAAAAATTCCCTTGCAATGTTCTGATGATTTTTACTTTATTGCATTGTTAGCAGCTGCTTAGTAATAATCCAAATGTAATTTGTAACCCATGCCATTTTCATAGAGAAAGACAATGTGATTAATATATCAAACTTTCTTGATGCATTCAAGACCTGAAAAATCCAACATAAATTATTAAAAGTTCAGTTATAGAGTCATAGAGTGATACAGTGTGGAAGCAGGCTCTTCGGCCCAACTTGCCCAACACCGGCCAACATGTCCCAGCTACGCTAGTCTTGCCTGCCTGCGTTTGGTCCATATTCCTCCAAACATGTCCTATCCATGCACCTGTCTAACTGTTTCTTAAATGTTGGGATAGTCCCAGCCTCAACTATCTCCTATGGCAGCGTGTTCCATACACCCCACCACCCTTTGTGTGAAAATGTTATCCCTCAGATTCTTATTAAATATTTTCCCCATCACCTTAAACCAATGAGGTTGTGATTTTAACACCAGTGACATGGCTCAATTTTACTTCGTAGTCACATGAGTGACTACGTGAAGACCCCGTCCAGTACGCATGCGTGTCATATCGTCTATCGCATTGCGTGACGACTGGCAGGTTGAATGTGATTTTACTTCGGAGTCACGTGAGTGACTACGTGAAGAACCCCGCCAGGACGCATGCGTGTCATATCGCTACATGCATTGCAACGAGTCACAGCAGGGGGAACGACATTCCCCTTAGCGGCAGAATTAAAAGCCGGGAACAGCAGGTAAGGAGACTCTGCGTTCTTCCCACTTATTTTTCAGGTGGAAGCATGGACAGACCCACGAGAAGGAAGGCTGCGAAAAAGCTGGCGGGGGAGAACCGCGGAGTTGCGGGAAGCCAGCAGCAGCAGCAGCCGACGGCACGCCAACAGCTGTGCCTGACTTCGTTCCCGCACCGGCCAAACCTACACCTCGGCCGGGCGGGAAAGCGAAGCAAAAAATGGACCGAATGGCAGACTCCGATCAGTCTGACTTTGAGCAGCCGTGAGCGGCCAGTGCCCGTGAGCATTGGGGCCGGTTGGAGCGGCTGCAGGATCAGGAGCAGCCGCGAGCGGCCAGTGCCCGTACGCATTTGAGCCGGTTGGAGCGGCTGCAGGATCAGGAACAGCCGCGAGCGGCCAGTGCCTGTGAGCATTGGGGCCGGTTGGAGCGGCTGGGGGAACAGGAGCAGCCGCGAGCGGCCAGTGCCCGTGAGCATTGGAGCCGGTTGGAGTGGCTGCAGAATCAGCAGCAGCCACGAGTGGCCTAAGCCCGAGAGCATAAGAGCCAGTTGGAGCGGCTGCTGGAGGAAATACTCCAAAGTGGCAGGCTCCGGGAGATGGAGGCTAGCCACAGTGGGCAGTCAATAAGCCCCACAGCAGTACCCCTTGTGGGGCTGCACAGTGTTTCCCCCTCATCAGAGGGGAGCACGGAGGATCAATTCTGGGCTGACCCTCAAGAGGGGAGTGATCAACATACCCCTAGTATGCCTGGGGTGAAAGAAAATATGTTGGATATGGTGTCCCAGTTTATCCAACCTGAACAAACTGGCCACAACCTGGAGCCGAAAATAGCGGCAAGCATTGACTACATGTCTTTTAACCAACTACAGGTACAGGCATTATCGGACACCATGGCACGACACTTATCATCAGGGAACTGCAAGTCGCTAAATGTTCCCAGTGTAAACAAGTGCGTCTGGAAACATGTCGGGGCATCAATTAGAACCAGGGACTTGAAAATACAGAAAGTCCTAAAAGGCTTAACAGCAGGAATTACGGCTTTTGCCTGTACCTTGAATGAGCAAAATATGATCCAAGACCACCAAGATGCACTGGCTTTACTCTGCAACTCACAATATGAGTTAAACAATATTAGGAAAAGTGCTATCCAATCGGCTTTAGACCCCAAATTCGCAGGCCTCTGCAAACCTGGAACTTCCAAACCATCAATACTACTATTGATGGTTTGGAGGGGACTTAGCAAAACAAGTCAAAGCACTGGACGAAGAGGCGAAAACCCTGGGGCTCATAAAAGCAGCATCCAAAAGCTACTATGGCCAAAAACATCACCCCTACGCAATCACCAGTCGGCCAAGACAAACTGGAGAAGGCGCAAAAACCAGGAACACCCAACATCGATCTTTTTCAGGGCATGGCCCAGGCCGACCTTCCTGGAAAATGCGCAAGCCCTCAACACCAACCCAACTACAGACCCAGACAACGGCGCCTCAACGTCCGCGGAGGATGCCGAAGAAATAACACACCTGCCACTGGTAACCATGGAGGTAGGTGGGTCTGGTTCCTTACGAATTAAAGAGAGCATGGAAGTTGGTGGGAGATTACGATATTATTTGGATGCATGGAATAAGTTAACTACCGACACTTATATTCTAAGCAGTATCCATGGTTATACCATAGAATTTATACAAAAATATAACCCTCCAGTTCAGCATGTACCAAACCAAGTGTTCATGCTCACAGGCATAGACAAATCTAAAGCACATGCTGAACTACAGCAGCTTTATAAAAAAAGGGGTAATTGAGAAAACCCAACACGAATCACAGGAATTCGTGTCCAACATCTTTATAAAAAACAAGAAAGATGGTGGTTGCCGCATCATCATCGATTTGACTACTTTGAATACCTTTGTACAATATATTCATTTCAAGATGGAAACCTTTGTTACTGCTAAGCAATTGATTTCCGAAGGCTACTACATGACAAGCATCGATTTGAAAGATGCTTACTATACAGTACCCATAAGAGGTGACCACAGATGTTATTTAAAATTAAACTGGATGGGTCACACTGGCAATACAGGGCACTACCTAATGTGTTAACATCAGCCCCCAGGCTGTTCACAAAAAATTTGAAACCAGCCCTAGCGTTCCTGCGGAAACAAAAACACATGGTAATGGCATATCTAGATGACATACTTATTGTTGGCAAAACTTTGGAATTGGCTGAAATAGCGGTAACAGCCACAAAACAACTGTTTGAAAAACTGGGTTTTATCATTCATCCAGTTAAATCTAAATTAACGCCTTCAACAAAAATGGATTATTTGGGGTTCACCATTTACTCAGTTCTCATGTCAGTGACTTTGCCGAAAGACAAGGTTACAGCCTTAATAGAGGCTTGTAGCGAAATCATTGACATCACCAAACCATCCATTAGACTGGTAGCTAGAATAATTGGCTGCATTTCCAGCCACACAATTTGGACCTTTATCAAAATTTACAGAGAGCAAAAATAAGAGCACTCAAAATTAATGGTGGCCATTTTGACAGACCAATGAAGCTACCAACAGAGGCCATAATGGAACTAAAATGGTGGGAACATAACATCAGGTATTGTTCCAATCCAATAATTATCAGCAACCTGTCTATGGTACTACAAACTGATGCCAGTGCACTTGGTCGGGGTGCTACCAATTCCATCTCCAGCTGTGGAGGGAGATGGAATGCACAGGAGGCATCATTATTACAAACACTGGGCATAAACTACCTGGAAATGTTAGTGCATTCCATGGCCTTAAGTCATATTGTTCTGGGTTAAATCACCAGCATGTTTGACTACAAATTGACAACACCACCGTGGTAGCATATATCAACCATATGGGTAGAAACAAATCGACATCATGTGACAATCTGGCCAACACAATTTGGCAATGGTGTATCCAGAGAGATATTTGGATATCAGCTACCTACTTACCAGGTAAACTAAATTTAGTGGCAGACACCAGGTCACGCAAATTCAATGAAAACACTGAATGGATGTTGGATAAAAATGTATTTGCTGAAATTACAGCACGGTATGGAACACCAGATATCGATCTTTTCGCATCCAGGCTCAATCACCAGTTATCAAATTATGTTTCATGGGAACCAGACCTTGGGGCAGCGGCAACAGATGCATTTTCGCTGCATTGGGGGAAATTGTTTATTTACGCATTCCCTCCTTTCTGCCTCATCAGTCTGGTATTAAGGAAAATACAGCAAGACTCTGCATCTGGTATTTTGATAGTACCCGATTGGCCTACTCAACCATGGTTCCCGGTAATAGTAGACATGGTATTAGAACCATGCATCACCATCCATCATAGACCTAATTTACTGGTCCATCCAGTAACTAAGGAAAGTCACCCTTGTCATAATTACACAAACCTATTAATTTGTAGAGTTTGAAAGCACCTCTACTACACCTGGGACTGACGGACCGAACAGTGGATATGATTGCATCGGCCCACAGACAGTCCACCAAAAAACAGTACTTGGTGTACATCAAGAAATGGGGAAAGTACTGTCACAGCAACAACCTCAACCACAGATCAATCAACATCCCGTCTGTTCTGGAATTTCTGGCTAGCCTCCATTACGATGAGGGGCTCAGCTATAGTGCCATCAACTGCGCCAGAAGTGCTCTGTCAACATACTTGTGGCAAGGAACAGAGCGGCATTCTGTAGGGACACACCCCCTGGTAACCAAACTCATGAGGGGCATTTTCAATACTAATCCCCCAAGAACCAGGTACACCCAAATTTGGGATGTGAGCTTTGTACTGACCATGTTGAGAAACTGGTCTCCACCTACAGCTCTGTCCCTGCAGAAACTAACAATGAAAACCGTTATGCTGATGGCCTTGGTCACGGCGCAAAGGGTCCAGTCGCTACGAAAACTAAGGCTGGACAACTTGACTATTTCATCTGGGAACTTGACTTTTCATATCCATGAATTAGTCAAACAGAACAGACAGGGGTCAGCGGGGCTAAAAATAGATTTCAGGGCCTACCCGACGGATGATCGTCTCTGTATAGTAACTCACCTACTATTATATATGGAATATACAAGGATCATCAGAGGCAAAGAAATGGCATTTTTAATCAGCTACAAACAGCCACACAAAAAAGTGACAGCCCAGACCATCTCAAGATGGCTAAAACAGGTCCTAATAAAGGCTGGAGAAGACACTAACATTTTTAAATCTCTCTCCACCAGGGCTGCAGCTACATCAGCAGCAATGCAGTTGGATGTTCCATTGGACCAAATCCTCAAGACAGCAGGATGGTCAACGGAGAGAACTTTCACACTTTTTTCACACACAGAGTGGTGAATCTCTGGAACTCTCTGCCACAGATGGTAGTTGAGGCCAGTTCATTGGCTATATTCAAGAGGGAGTTAGATGTGGCCCTTGTGGCTAAGGGGATCAGGGGGTATGGAGAGAAGGCAGGTACGGGATACTGAGTTGGATGATCAGCCATGATCATATTGAATGGCGGTGCAGGCTCGAAGGGCCGAATGGCCTACTCCTGCACCTAATTTCTATGTTTCCAACGATTTTACAATAAACTGGTCATTGAACCTGGAACATTTGCAGAAACGCTTATGGGTAAAATCTGTAATATGATTTTACCCATAAATAGGGGCTATGATTTGGAATTAATAAATTTTCATTGTTTCAATATCGCATTGATGTCTAATGATGTTAACACTATTCTCCCCATAGTCAAGGCAGATGTGATGCATGGACTCGTTTCCACAGCATGAAATCACAGAGCTTTAAAATATTCACGTAGTCACTCACGTGACTCCGAAGTAAAATAGTAAGATTAAACGAGAACTTACCAGTTTGAAGTTTGATCTTTATTTTATGAGGATTAACGTTGAGGGATTACGTGCCCTCCGTTCCCAGCCCTCTATCATAAAGTTCAATTGGTATTATGGTTCTCTTATCTTACTATGTTCAGTTCAACAACTGTTTTCTGTGATTTCACACCGCTGCTTTGAAGATTGACACGCATGCGTACTGGACGGGGTCTTCACGTAATCCCTCAACGTTACTCCTCATAAAATAAAGATCAAACTTCAAACTGGTAAGTTCTTGTTTAATCTTACTATTTTGGTCCTCTCCTACCATGGCAACCACCTAAGACTTTAATATGTGAGTGGACAGAGCTAAATAGCTGGATGGCAGAGTTAAAATCCATCACTGCTGGTCTATGATAAACTAGATTTAAAATTAGCATGATGAGCACAGGAGGTCAGAGGCAATGCACATAATTTTCAGTTCAATTGCACTGCTCCTAGGTATGACCAAAACAATGGTGTGTTCAGCTGCAACACAACATCCTAACTGCAATAATGCTTCAGTCTATGAAGACAAGCCTGCTAAATGACGTTTTCAATACCCTACCCACCTGTGATTCCACTGTCAGGAAGCTATGGTCTTGCACCCAAAGACCTCTTTCATGTTAATGTTCATAAGTTCTTGGAGCAGAATTAGCTCATATAGCCCATGTCTACTCATGGCTGATCTATCTTTCCCACTCAACCCAGTCTTCTGCCTTCTCTTCATAACCCCTGACACCTTACTAATCAAAAATCTGTCAATCTCCGCCTTAAAAATATCCATTGACTTGGCCTCCACAGCCATCCGTGGCAATTAATTCCACAGATTCACCACCCTCTGACTAAATAAATTCCTCCTCATCTCCTTTCTAAATGTACATCCTTTTATTCTGAGGCTATGGCCTAGACTTTCCTACTAGTGGAAATATCCTCTCCACATTCACTCCATCCAGGCCTTTCACAATTTTGTAAGTTTCAATGAGGTCTCCCCTTATCCTTCTAAACTCCAGTAAGTGCAGGTCCAGTGCCTTTAAATGCTCATCATATGTTAACGCAATGATTCCTGGGATCTTTCCCCTAAACCTCCTCTGGCCCCTATCCAACACCAGCACACCCTTCCTTAGATATGGGGCCCAAAACAGCTCACAATACTCCAAATGTAGTCTGATGCCTTATAGAGTCTCTGAGTAGTCAATCAATTGCACTGAAGCCCTTTTCACTGTCATAGTTTTCTATAGTATTCTGTGCTTTCTTTATATATCACCTACTATAGTTGGTTCAAACACCATTATTCTATTCCCATGAGGGATCAGTGGTCACCAACTCTTTGTTTCAAAACAATTTGGGGAATAAATGTATCTCTTTATAGCAAATTACTGCTAAAACCTTTCTCAAATGTAATTTGGTTCCCATATGCAAGGCATAAAATATAAATTTCTTGGATAACTATTTTAGAAATTGATTCTACTAACTTCTGTGAAATGTCTCCATATTCCAGCTTTAAAGATGAAAGATTATTCATTTGGAATTTTCCCTTTGAAAGTGGGGAGAAAATGTCTTTAAACTTAAACAAACTTTTCCATTCTTCCTTAATTACCTTTTTCACCCCTCTCTCCTTTTTTTTTTTTTTTTTTTTTTCCTTTTATTTTCCCCCTCTTTTTCCCTCTTCTTTCCCTCTATTTCACCTATCCTTTTAGTTCTATCTAGTTATAAAAAAAAACGAAGAAAAATGTAAAAAATATTGGAGACAATGTAATAATAACTGTCAATGTTATCATTTTAAAAATGTAAGACAGTAATGATGTAATAGACTATGTACTTATCTCCAATAATAATAAAAATATAAATAAATAAATAAAAAAAAGAAAGTGGGGAGAAAATGAAGATAATTTTCCTTCCACAGTTTGCAGAAGGCTAATGGGCCTGTCCCACTCAGGTGATTTTTCAACGAACTGCTGGCGACTAAAAACCGGGAACTGGAACGGCGACTGTCAGAGTGGAACACACATACATAAACACATCGCAAAGGTGGGGGACAAGGCAGGCGGGGGAGCGCTGTCTAAAAATTTCCCACGGTGCAAAGCCAAGGTGATACAGACACACACCGCGATGAACAGGAAAGTTGGTGCTGTAATTAAGACAGCTAAAGCACAGTGTATGGTAAGTCCTTTAAAAGAGGGGGGAGAGGAGGGAGAAGGAGTGGAAACAACTTTTAAGAAGCCAGAGATACACAGCTGTGAAGTTCAGCGGACATTTAACAGCGGTCAGTTCCTTGGTTCTGAAAACTACTGCTTACCTTTTTTTCCCTCAATGAGCCAATGAAATTCGCTGGTCAGCACTGGCTCCAACCTATGAGAACCTCCAAGGACCTTCGACCTTCTGGTGACCCACCTACGGCTCGAGAATTCTCGCTAATCTCCATGGCGACTTCATTCTAGTCAACGCTAATTTTCAACATAATGAGGCCGCAACTAGTTCCCAAATTGTGGGAACTCCTCACGACCATGAAGGTGACTCTCCGGCAACCACGCGTGAACATGTGGCGACCGTATGGCGATTGCAAAGTCTCCTCTGCAGCCACCTAAAAAGTCGCCTTAGTAGGAAAGGCCCATTAGTTTTACTTTTTCATTTTAGAAATACAGGCCCTTCACCCACCGAGACCAGCAGACCAGCGATCCCCGTACACTAGCACTATTCCACACACTTAGGGACAATTTACAATTCTTACCAAAGCCAATTAACCTACAAACCTGTATGTCTTTGGAATGTGGGAGGGAACCGGAGCTCCTGGAGAAAACCAATGAAGATCACAGGGAAAACGTACAAACTCCATACAGACAGCACCCGTAGGCAGGATTGAATTCAGGCCTCCGGCGCTGTAAAGCAGCAACTCTACCGCTGTGCATTATTAGCACATGTACTTTTCCATAGGAAATAGCTCAAGCACGATTCTTGTATTTGTTAAGGGAAAACTGAATAAATATCTCAAGCAGAGAAAGATAAAGAATATGGATTATAAAGTGGCAGATAAGATTGGGGAATAGTGATGGTGGTGTAGATTTTGGGATTAGCATAAGGAAAGCAATAACATAATATGATGGAAGAAATATTTACAAATTGCTCTACAAGAGTCTGTTCTACTTATGTCCTGCTGCATTGGTTTGCAAATACGCTTTTCTACAACTGTGAAATAAACCACAAGCCACAAAGAGGCATCAAAAATAATCCATTGGCTTTATTTGTATTATTACAAAACTTGTTATAGTGGAGAAAGGAAATCATAAGCTAGAGAATCAATTTATAACCAATGTCGGTCTCACAGGACTATGCTTGGTTTCAGTTTTTATATTTAAGAGTTAAAAAAATTTGATACCGACAAAATTAAAATATTCTGAGTGTATTTTTCTTACTTTCTCTCTGTGCCTTTGACAGGGACAGTGTAGAAGAGATTGCTTGAATTGTTTGGAATGATTGAAAGATACAGCATGCAAACAGGTTCTTTGGCCTACTGAATGCACATTGACCATCAAGTCCAGTTTGACCTGTTCACACTAGTTCTACATTATCCCTCTTTGACATCCACTCCCTGCACACTAGGGGCAATTTGCAGAGGCCAATTAACCTACAAACCCACACGTCTTTGGGACGTGGTAGAAAAACGGAGCACCTGGAGGAAACCTACACGGTCACAAGCAGAACGTACAAACTCCACACAGACGGCACTCGAGTTCAGGATCGAACCTGGGTCTCTGACCCTGGGAGGCAACACCTCTACCAGCTATGTGGCTGTGTGTCCTGTGGCACTGTGATGTGATGAAACAAAGCCCACAAAGAAGTTTGTTAGTCATTTCACTCTAAAGTTGCAGATCTTGCATCCATCGCTGATCACAGAGTGAAGAAATAAAAATAGGATCAAAAATGGCATAGCTGAATATCGGTATTAAAATATAAGTACTCGAAGCTTCACATACAATACTGTGTAAGCATTCCTCTTTGTTAACTGAATGATTATCTGTGAATTTCAAATATCAACTAAACTTTCACAGATTTTTATTGTAAACTATTTCTGACAGATTGAATATTTGTGTCAGCATGATTTTGTTCTATCATTTACTATATTACAAATTGTTCATTTCTATTGCAAAATAATTGTTAAGTACAGCACCATTTTTCAAATACCAACCAAGTGTTTTGCTTTATTTGATTTGCAAATGTCTGATCCAAGAATATTAATAAAAAATAATCAAATTATCTGTGTTTTTTGATTTGCTGCGAGGAAGAGTGTTTAACATTGACCTCAATTTGGCTAATTAGACAAAGAGCAGGAGGAAAAAAATCAGGGATAGGTTAATGTCTTAACAAAGGGAATAAGGTTAAGACATTAACCTATCCCTGAAGGTTCTTGACTTTTTCCCACAGTGGAAATCCAGTCTATCACAGGCTCGTCACTTCTTTCCATCCAATCCAACTTCACGGAGCATGCCATCGGGAATGATGGAAGTATTGTCATGGATGTCTACTATCTTGGCTATTTCCCTTTTTTCTCTTCTACTTAGTGGGAGACGAAACAGGACTTAAAAACTTAGATGTTGAGACTTGAGAACAGGTTCTTTCCCACTGTATCTGACTCATGAAGCAATCAACCTTTTCATAGCCCATTTCCGGAGATATTGTAACATTCTCTTAATTCTTTAATTGGATAGCCCGTTATTGTACTTTAATATTCTTTTGTACCAGTCAGTTTCTGCATCATTCGTTCTACTTTTTTGCACGTCTTTTTTTTCATTGTTTTTACAATCACTGCGTGCACACAGTTTACTCTGTGAGCTGCGCGTGAACAAGGAAGTTCATTGAACCTTAATGCATGATTAGAGCCAGGATTTTGCCATGAATGCCAAGTCTTCTCATGCCTTTTTTGATGATTTCACCAGGATAATGCCTTTTTCACGATCAAGTGCCTAATCAGCCTTCTTTTTGCCGTTTTGCTAAAAGGTTGTGCTATTTTCTCTAGTTGTACCATGATTACATAGATGTTTTCTATGTAAAACGTTAATATTAATGTGTTAACATAGTATAACTTACAAGAAAACTTCCGCCACCGGGGAGAAACCCGGGGCGCCACTGTTGGTCGTTCATTCGTTCGTGCCGCTGCCTGCTGGTTCAGTTTTCTCCAAGATCTATTTAAGAAAGAACTGCAGATGCTGGAAAAATTGAAAGTCGACAAAAAATGCTGGAGAAACTTAGCAGGTAAGGATCAGTGGAGAGAAGGAATAGGCAACGTTTTGGGTCGAGACCCTTCTTCAGACTGATGTGGGGGGGGGGTGCGGGAAAAAGAAAGGAAGAGGCGGAGACAGTAGGATTAGAAGGAGAGCTGGGAAGGGGGAGGGGGAGGAGGGAGAAGACAAGGGCTATCTAAAATTAGAGAAGTCAATGTTGATACCGCTGGGGTGTAGTTTACCCAAATGAAATGCCCAAGCTTGTCACCTCACTACATTTACTGCTGGCTCCAGTCACAAATCTGAGTTTTAGAGTGATTTGTACAATGCATTCATTGATGCTGGAATTCCACTGTGGAAATTGGAAAACAAATCTCTCAGAGGTTTTTTAGAGAAATACACAGAGGGACACATACCAAGCGAGTCATCATTACAGAAAAATTATGTTGACAGCAACTGATATTAAACTAAAGATAGAAATAAAATGCTGGAGTAACTCAGCAGGACAGGCAGCATCTCCATCGAGAAGGAATGGGTGACATTTTGGGTTGAGACCCTTCTTTAAACTCTCGACCTGAAACGTCACCCATTCCTTCTCTCCAGATATGCTGACTGTCCGGCAGAGTAGATTTGATGGGCTGAACAGCCTAATTCTGCTCCTATAACATGAACAACAACTCTTTGAGATGTCCTGGGACTGTGAAAGACGCTATATGCAAGGAAAAGTTAGATTTCATTGTAAGTTGCAACTGCAAATCCCAATTTCTGATAAGCTCACTGATGGTGAAGGAATGTAGAGGGACCTCAAAGTGAAGCCCACTTGTGAGTCATTCAGAACCTTAAATGACAATTTGATTTACTGACTTTACGAAGTAAGAATAGATAATGTTTACTAAATTGAATGAGATAACTATCACACTGAGTTAACTATACATTTATAGGAACATCAATCATAAAAGATTAACAATCTTACTGGAAATGACGTGGAAAATGTCTGTGATGTTTACAACACATCAGGAGGTTCACGTCTGGATTCAGTGATAAAAATAAAATGTTGACAGTCACTTATTGAAGTTAGTGCTTATTTAGAATGAAAAGTTAAACCAACAACAATTCAACCACAAAATAGAGTAGGAACAAGGCTAAATTTATCACGTGAGGTTAGTAGCATCCATAATGGTTTTCATTTAAGAATATCACTTGGATATCACTGTCTAAAATAAAGCAATTTTTTTTTTCTTACATCAAGCTGTACCTCCTTTTATTCCTTTCATTTGGTTTGTTAAAGCCACACCAAGAAAAGTTATCTGCTGAGGATAAACAATTAGACATAAGAAGACCCAAGTGCTGGAGTAACTTGGTGCGTCAGGCAGCATCTCTAGAGAACATGGAGAGCTGACCATTTAGGTAAGGACCCTATTTCTATTCATGAGTCTGATCAATTCAACATGGTGTCAGAAGTGGGATCCGAACCCACGCCTCCAATTGGAAACAAGTGATGGAACGATCCCACAGAGCAGGATCAGACGTATACCTAGACCTGCTCAACCTGCGCAACATCTCTCACAACCCGATATTTGGTTCACCCGCCCAGCGACTAATGTCAAGGCAAACTGAGCCACTGCCTGTGGCGAAACAGGCACTAGTACCACAAGTAATTCCACCATCCGAAATCCAGTCCAGCTACATCAAATGCATGACGTTCCAAAAGGATGGTATGACAAGAAGAGCAGACCACTTCCACCACTAGCCAAGGGACAGGTGGTCCGTCTACAAACTGACAAGGGTCACGACCGCCTTGGTGTAATTTCTGGAACTGCTTCCGAACCACGTTCATATTTGGTCAATGCCGATGGCGGCACCAACAGACATAATAGATAGCACATCCTGCCTGTGAACCAACCAGCACCACCTCCATATTATCCTGACCGCACAGGTATACTTCCATCCTCATCCAGCAGCATTGGCCCGACCATAACCACCACTACCATCCGCTCCTGATCCGGTCGTTTTGCCTACGGCTATGCCGCCTCCACCCCTGCCAAGGTCTCCGGTTTCATCGCCGGGGATGCAGTTTCAATCTCCTGCACCTATTCAACCACTGATCGCATCTCCGGTGATGGGAGAAAATGCAGGACTCTACTGTACGCTTGCAGGTCGCTTCTGTAAGCCCATCATACAGGACCCGGGTTACGTTTGAACTTCCCTCCAGCTTACTTACACATACTATATGTACTTTATGTAGTACATATAGTACTTTGCATGTGATAATCACATCTATTTTATTAGGAGTTAATTCTTTAAGAGGAAGGATGTACATTAGTATGTCTTTATTATCACCACACATATTATGCATGCTTCACAATCCTTATGTAGTCCAGTCCAGATCTTCATCCCTACCCTGGCCCGGCCCTATTAGCCGGTGTATGTCTCTCTCTCTCTGTCTCTATTTTAGATTTGATGCTGACCATGGGCATGAAAGCACGTTGTTTTCCCTCCGTTTGTACTGCAACAAAGTCTATGAGTTCTAACCTCTGTGCGTGAATCTGATCATTTCAACAGTTACTCCAGCACTTTGTGTCTTTGTAAAGTGGCATCTGGTGTTCCTTGTGCCTGCAGACATAAACCATAAAGTAGACCACACTGGTAGTTTCCATCTCTCTATGTGAAGCGATGTTAGGGCATGAGTTTAGTTCAGTTTATTGCAGTTGTTTGCACTGAGGTACAGTGAAAATATTTGTTGTTGTGCGTTATCCAGTGTGAAATGATATACATGATTACAAGCAAACCATCCACTGTGTCCAGGTACAGGAGAAAGTGTATAATGTTTAGTGCCAGATAAAGTCCAGTAAAGTCTGAAAAAGGGTATCGACCTGAAACGTCACCCATTCATTCTCTCCAGAGATGCTGCCTGTCCCGCTGAGTAACTCCAGCTTTTATAGTACCATTCTTTCATTGGCGATAGGATGGTTTAGTTGCCTGATACCAGCTGGGATGAAACTTGTTTTCTTGAAACTATGTTAGTATTTAGGGTGGCAGTACTTAAATCCCTGGTGTACACAATGAGGATTCTCAATGCCCAATCTCATGACCAAAACACCTTCTTATACAAGTGAAGGAGAAACAAAAGCTGTTCATTTACCTCCTCCCTGATGTGGTTCTGATCTATCCCCATCCAGGTGAAGCAGGTATTTATCCTTTTTCCAGTTTAGTTTATTGAGTTTGATGGTAATTATTAATTTTACTCACGGAGTCACGTGAGTGACTACGTGAAGAAGGGCCGTCCGTCTGCGTGCGCGTCATTACGTCTGAACGCAACGCGCGCGACGGACTGGCGGAGGCACTGTGTCCTCCCAGCCCGTCGGGATAGGCAGGTAAGGAAAGTTGAATTACTTACCTGCGTTCTTTCGGGCTTGAAGCTTTTTGTAGTTTCAGGGCCCAGATGTCGAGGAGACGGTCCGCGGGGAAGTCGGCTGCCGAAGACCGCAGCATTCCCAGTAGCGGGCGACGGTCTTGTTTCCCGACATTTAGCGCCGGCAGCTGAACCGGCAGGAGACTTGGTGCAGGAGGAGGAGCTCCGTTGGCGGTCCTGGCGGGACGTAAATCCACCCGCAAGTCAAACAAACCCGTTGACTCAGATGAGTCCGGTGGGGGAAAGGGATACCCTCCCTCAACGGAGAGCGTCTGAGGACGACTCTCCCACATAGAGCAACCTTTGGAGAAGTTGCTCCAACAATGACCTGCTCCAAAGAAGGGAGTTGTGTCAGCCCGGGGCCTACAGCAGGCAGTGCCGGGAGCCTCGCACAAGGGGCAGCCCAATGTCTTCCCCATTGGAGGGGGAAGTACATATGGAAGAAACCACTCTGAATCAGAGTACAAAAGCAGGGGGGGGGGGGGACCTTCCCAGGGACAAGCAGAAGAAAGGAAGTAAGTAAGTAACTTTTACTTATATAGCACTGTTTAAGTTAACTCGCATTGACACCCAAGTGCTTTACATAAAATGGATAATAAGCACAAAAGAAAATAATTACTTCTGCAATCATCCAGGTTCCACTGGGTGCTTCCCTGGATAGAGATAGAGAAATGTCTCCTGCTCTGAGGAGAGGAGCATTCACAGTCAGTTTCAGTCTGACCCAAAGCAAGAATCTCATTTAGGTCCGCTGGAGGGGCCATGTCAGCGCAAGTATCCTCAGGGGCCTGCGGCAGCACCTGCTTTCAGGGCTGCCTACAAATCTCACTCTCAGTGGAGGGGAGTGTGAGTGATCAGTAGGCAACTGATCTCGAATTTAAAGTATGAACATACTGAAGCACATGCATATGGCCTCAAAAGCCAGCAGTTGGCAGAATACCCACACACTACAAATGCCGGCAAGGGAACAGCACTATCAGGGTGACTTTGGAGAAACCAGCCGCCGAATCCTCTCTTCAGGTAAGACCAGAAGAAGGAAGCAAAAGTTGTCGGACCAATCAAGGTACCAACGACAAGCAAAACTTCATCAGTAGGCGACAACACACCCCACACCTCCATAGGGGGTAAGCAGTTCACTGAAGCCGGTGGTAGCTTGAATGCTGGGCACGGAAATATGATCAGAGTCGTCTTTCAAGGCAGACTCAGAATTATGGCCAGAATTGTCCGACAAGGCAGGCTCAGTATGATGAGGTTTTCAGACCAAGACCCAAGCAGAGGTCAGGAGAAACATGGAATCCACACTCCCTACCAGTCCTACTCCCAATCAAGGAGAGAAAACGAATCCCCATCAGGGGCCTTTGGGCTTACCACAAGACCACCGGTAGCCATGGAGGTAGGTGGGTCTGGGTTTACTGAAACAAGGGATTGTGGACCAGTTACATGTTGGTAATTTTACTCTTGTGTTTTTGTTCAAAATGACAATAACATGAATTTCACATCTGGTTTTAAAAAACAGATAATAACATGTGATTATTTTTACTGCACAACATATATAGGTTCCAAGCAGACTTGGAACTCGGAGTTGTCTTCAAGGCAGGCCCATTATTTTGGGCAGCATTGCCTTTCAGGACAGGTGACAGATGGAGGATGTCACTTCATCCAGGTTTAACTAATTTGTGCAGTACAGACTTTCAGAACAGCAATTTTTTGTTACGGTCTAACTACTGTTTTATAGGAGCTTCCTATAAAGTGATCACATGGCATGCATGCAATGTTGATTAAGTTATTATTTTGCTGGGCTTCTCCAGTAAGCCACACATGTGAACATCTAGTCTCTTACTGCTTTACCTTTCTGATTTATATCTGCTCAGAGACCTTTGCCCTCCGCTTACAAACATTTCCCAATGACGTTCAATGCCTGTATGAGGAACCACAGCCCATTTTTTGATTTGGCACTTTACCAGAGTTCTAGAGTTAATGCAGAATTCAATGTCACAATTTAAACCTTGTCCTCTTTTTTTTGACCAAGGTTTTCACTTATTATTATTTAGCTGTTGTCATTTGGATTTCATCTCGATCCATCCATTATTCCTTATCCTTTTATCATTCATTTTTGCAATCCTTTTTGTCGTGTATTCACTGTTGCCTTCCATCATGTTATAAACTAACATTTATTTTGACCTTGCCCCAACTAACCTCTACTTCTTTATAATCTCTGATTTTTATCAACAACCTCAATTGTTCACGTTAGTTTTTGCATTCCACAAATACTTCCTCACATATCTTATGCTTCCACAATTGATCCTTTTCATTCATTTCCCTCAGCAGTTTAGTTTTATATTGGTTAACATCAGCATTCAAGCTCACAGTTGAAACCACAGGTAATTCAGAATGCATTACTAAGCATGCAATATAGTAATGCATCCACATACAAGTCATAGAGTCAAACAAGACCTTCAACCCAACTTGTCCATGCCGAACAAGATGTCCCATCTAAGTTAATTCCATTTGCTTGCATTTGGTCCTTATCCTCTAAACCTTTCCTGTCTATGTACCTGTCAAAATAAGCACATTACCAAATCAGAATTCAACATGGCTACATTAGTATATCATGTGCATAGAAGATAAGTTAGAATCAAATTTCCATCGCACTAAATCTTGTCCGTGATTACAACTTTCCACCAAATTCACTGCGCAATAAACAAATGGATATTCTCAAACTTTCAAGCAGTTAAATTACTGCATCAAAGCAACCATAGATCAACCTAGGTCTGTGGAAAGCTGGAATAAATGTGCACGTCGTAAAGTCATAGAGTTATACAGTACAGAAACAGGCCATTCGGCCCAACTTATTCATGCCGACCAAGACGTCCATCTAAGCTAGTCCCATTTGCCCCTGTTTCGCCCATTTTTCTCTCAATCTTTCCTATCCATATACCAGGCCAAACTGTTGAAGTACCTGATTCATCAAACTATTCTGCCAGCCCCTGACTACTTTTCTTTGCTAGATCGATATTTGACATTAGCACTGTAACATTAATGATACCCATGACTTTAATGGATTACTGTCATCATCCACTATCTCAGGAATTTCTCCTTTATATATTATCCATTAAGAAATAAAATTTGATTCATATAAAACAACTACTTTGATCTAATAATCCACAATGTATTTTCAATATTCAGCATTAGCCATGTTGATGCCTCGCAGAACATAAGTGCCAGTTCAATAAACACTTTGTTCATCATTTTGGGCAGTCCCGTGTAGTAGGCCCTTGATACTTGGCAGGAAAAGTTCAACTTCATGTCATCTGTCCAGGTTAGATTGAAGCTAATGTCCCAGAGGTGCAAGAACAGTTTGCTAATCTACTGCGCCGAACAGTTTGCGCTATCCATCACAATTTGCATATTTATCATTCGTTTTAATTTAACCAACACATTTAACATTTAGCTTTGCAAAACTTTAACTGGAAAGGCCATCCCTTCTCATCAGCGCTGTGGTCAATTAGAACATGTGGACATTAAATAGATTGTTCTTATTATTTGCTAAGTGCCTGCAGATGATTCATCATCTCAACCAACAATTTGTACATCCAGTAATAGTGTCCTTGAATGAAATTAATCTAATTTGTTTTGCTGAAAGCCTTGTGTGTGGTTGTTTTTCCGATCTCTGTAAATTCACTGCCTCAATGCTCAACAGAATGAAGACTAATTTAAATTTCTTACAAAATGTGGTCGACAATCTCCAAAGCACCAGGCTCTTTCTCATTGCTACTTTCACATCCAATTTTACAGATGATCTCAAATGGTACATATTTTTAAATTATAGCAGTAATCTGGTATTGTACAATATTCCAACATACATTTTATTAATCAAATGACAAGGTTAGTAAGCTTATATTTGCTGCTATGTGCTCTTTATACCTCTTTCCAAATTCCACAGTGGCAGAATAGTAGAGTTGCTGCCTTACAGTACAAGAGAACCAGGTTCAATCCTGACTACGGGACTACGGGTGCTACCTGTACAGAGTTTGTACGTTCTACCAGTGAGCGTGTGGGTTTTCTCTGGATGCTCTGGTTTCCTCCCACACTCGAAAGATGTGCAGTTTTGTAGGTTAATTGGCTTCAGTTAAAAAAAAAATTAATTGTCCCTCGTGTGTAGGATAATGCTAGTGTACGGGGTGATCAATGGTCAGCGCGGACTCAGTGGGCTGAAGGGCCTGTTTCAGTGCTGTTTGGCTACAGCCTAAAGTCTGAAGAGTTTGAATCATTTACAAAAGGAATGATTTTAAACATTTTAAGGCTAAATTAAACTGGAACTGTATATTACATTGTAAATGGTATTAAGCTGACCCCTTGAACTGATGTTTTGTGGAAAGGTCCTCACATATGGACCATAAGATGTCCTTAAGGGTAACAAATGCCACTGAAACTTTGCTAAGACATAAGGATGGCACTTTCAAATGGCACGATTCTCCCACTGAGTAGGTTATTGCTAAAGGTGCCGTGGAGCATCCAGTAGTAAACCATTGAATACAGGTATATAAGAACTTGACACCTCAGCAAGCACTAATGAGCAGTTTGACCTTTAGCAAGTATAGCTCTCAGCATGCTAAGATACTTTGTGCAGGAAACGTTGCCTAAACCTAAAGACTCAGGAATAAAAGTTGTTATATTTGCCTTAAAAAGGATGGGCTATACTGAACATATATAGCATAGAGCATAGAACAGTGCAGCACAGGAAGAGGCCCTTCAGCCCTTACAATGTCCATGCCAAGCATGGTTTAGAAACTTAGCAGATGCTGGTTAGTACACAAGTGGACACTAGTGGCGGAGTAACTCAGCAGGTCAGGCAGAACGTGGATCGGTAACATTTCAGTCTGGTCTCGATCAGAGACGCTGCCTAGCCTGCTGAGTTCCTCCAGCACTTTGTGTCCTTCCACGCCAAACATGATGCCAAGTTAAATTAATCTCCTCTGCCTGCACGTGATCCACATCCCCCTATTCCCTGCATATCCATGTGCCTCTTAGAGCATCGTGCTGCCACTATCGCATCTACAAATAAACCGTTGTATTGTATTGATCTGCCTCCAACATTTGTTCAAAACGACTAAAAATGAAACACTAAGTTTGATTCCTCCAGCAGGATAATCAATCTCTATAAAATGCTATTGCATTCATCTTAGCTTGATGTAGGGTCACACGTTTACAAGAGTAGAATTAGGCCATTCGGTCCATCGCATCTACTCCGCCATTCATTCATGGCTGATCTCTGCCTCCTAATCCCATTTTCCTGCCTTCTCCCCAGAACCCGTTCTAATCAAGAATTTGTCTATCTTAAAAAATATCCACTTACTTGGACTCCACAGCCCTCTGTGGCAATGAGTTACACAGATTAACTACCCTCTGACTAAAGACATTCCTCCTCACCTCCTTTCTAAAAGAGCGTCCTTTAATTCTGAGGCCATGACCTCTGGTCCTAGACTCTCCCAACAATGGAAACAACCTTCCCACATCCACTGAATCTTTGCCTTTCAATTTTCAATAAGTTTCAATGAGGTCCCCCTTCAACCTTCTAAACTACAGCGAGTACACTCCCAGTGCTTATCATATGCTAACCCACTCATTCCTGCAATCATTCTTGTGAATGCTGGTGAAAGCAAAATAAAATATTTTATTTGCATTATGAGCTCTATAGAGTTTGTGCCTGAATGTTCACTAGCAGATTATGTGGGTGAAACATATATTGCATATCTTCTGCACATTTATTTGTTAAAACATCCTGATTTGCAAACCTGTGGTTCTCACTTGAATCCAGTAGCCATTTTAATCACTAAATGAAAAACTCCCCAAAATGGCACTGAACAATGTATCTATCTCAATGGGACATTAAATGTAGCAATACAACTTTGATGCTGCTCTATTGAAACCAACAATTTAACTAGGATTCCGTATGTTCCCAAAAAATATAAATGTGTGTACGTTTGGTTTCACACCAACTATTATGTAGATTTTTGCTTGCCTATTAATGCTTCAAAGTGTCCATTATGTCAGTAGTTAAACTGAGATTGAGCAAATGTATTGGGCGGCACAGTAGACTTTACTTTAGACTAGAGATACAGTGCAAAATCAGCCCCTTCAACCCACTGACAGTTTCCAATTTTATCAAAGCCAATTCACCTACAAACTAGTACATCTTTGCAGTGTGGGAGGAAACTTGTGCAACTGAAGAATACCCAAGTGTTCACAGGGAGAATGTACAAGCTACATACAGACCGCACCCACAGTCAGGATTGAACCTGGGTCTCTGGCGCTGTAAGGCAGCAACTCTACCACTATGCCACTGTGCTGCCCACTAGCACAGCTGGTAGACCTGTTACCTCATAGAACCCAAGCCCCAGGTTCGATCCTGACCTTGGGTGCTGTCTGCGTGGAGTTTGTACGTTCTTGCTGTGACAGCGTGGGTTTCCACCGTGTGCTCTGGTTTCCTCCCACATCCCAAAGACGAGCGAGTTTGTAGGTTCATTGACCTCTGTAAAATTGCCCTGAGTGTGTAGGGAGTGAATGATAAAATGGGATAACATGGAACTAGTGTGAATGGGTGATCGATGGTTAGGGTGGACTTGATGGTCCACGTGACAGAAATACAGCTATTTCCATGGTGTATCTCTAAAATAAAATAAATGTTGTGCAAGACTTCTGAGAAAGAAAATGAATTACAAAATGTAGCATTGTACCTTCCCAAACGAAAAATATAAACATTCATCCACATTTAAAGCAGTTTAGTCTGAGTACCATTTTGATTGTGAACTATCACAGCTTAAGGATAAGGGGGAAATCCTTTAAAACCGAGATGAGGAGAACTTTTTTCACACAGAGAGTGGTGAATCTCTGGAACTCTCTGCCACAGAGGGTAGTTGAGGCCAGTTCATTGGCTATATTTAAGAGGGAGTTAGATGTGGCCCTTGTGGCCAAGGGGATCAGAGGGTATGGAGAGAAGGCAGGTACGGGATACTGAGTTGGATGATCAGCCATGATCATATTAAATGGCGGTGCAGGCTCGAAGGGCCGAATGGCCTACTCCTGCACCTAATTTCTATGTTTCTATGTTTCTAACATTAAATACCTGCTCAAGTTTTTTTTCTCTGTTGTAATTAGGTGCCTGTTTAGCATCTGTATTTTTTGTTTCATTTGTTTTCACATCCTACGTAAGCACTTATATTATTTATACTATATCAGGGACTGAGGGGAAGAACAATTTAACAGTTAAGTTGCTGGACTATTTTGAAAAGTTTAGGTAACATCAATAAAGACTTAATTTCAAATCCAACTACTAATAATGAAACTAGACACAAAAAGCTGGAATAACTCAGCGGGTCAGGCAGCTCCAGGCAGGAAAGGAATAGGCGACAAAACCCTTCTTTAGTCCAAGAGCCAGGGGAGAGGGAAACTAGACATATGAGGAATCTGTTCTGTATCTTTTCACACCTCTAGAACAAAGCAGTACAATGCATGTTAAAGTTCAAGCAACTGACGTGTGCTTGCTATGGTGCCAAAGTATTGTATATTCAATGCACTACTGTTGGATGCTCCTCTTCACCTTTAACACTAACCTGCTCAGTGGGAGGGTGGTGCCATTTGAAAGTGCCATCCATATATCTTGGCAGGCTATCAGTGGAAATTGTTACCATTAAAGAAGTCTTATGGTCTTTAAAGGAGTATTGAAGATGTATTTGCACAGAGAAGACTTCCACTGGTTGAGCAAATTTTTTTTGGATCAGTCTCAAATTGCACCTGTCTGTAAACACTAGTTTAAATAAAGAAGTGATGGTATATGAAACAATACTTATACATTCATATTAAAGGCAATAGAACTGCAGTGTCGATCAAATTTAAAACTGTAAATAAATAAAAATCTAGATTCTGGAAATCTGAAATGAACACCAAATGTTGGAAACACTCATCAGATCAGAACAGCATGTGTGGAAAGAGAACCGATGTTACTATAACAGCACGGCAAGATATTTTGAATTAACTATTCCTACAATGCCACAACTTTACTAAAATATCAAATTAACATTTTTCTCAAAGAAACATTTAACGTCTTTTATTAAAATCCCAATGTCAATATCTTAGAATTTAAATCGCAGCTTCATAATTTTCATATACAGAAAAGGATGCTTGTGTTTGAAAGTCCATTTTATAACGAGGTTGTCCCAAATGTCATGAATATATAGAGGCCATTTGGCCCATCAATGCTATGCTGGCTGTGAGAGTAATACCTTCAACCCCATTCCTTAGTTATTTCCCTGTAACCTCACTTCACACATGCACATTAGTGCCCTTTGATTCTCCCTCCTCCACCTACATGAATGGCAATTGCAAAAGCCAGTTACCCAAAGCACTAGCACGTCTTTGGGCTGTGGGTGGAAACCAGAGCATTCAGAAAAAAACCTACCCAATCACACGGTGAATATGCAAACGCCATAAAGCTTTTTAAAATATAATTTCATGGTAAAGCACTTCAGAATTATGTATTTTTATTTGTAATGTTGGAAAGTGGACAGCATTGTGAAAATAACCAGATATTGGTCAAAGAAATTGGACAGTACGGGCTCCTGGTATCCATCCAAATGCATGTGCATTGATATCTTCTGTTCCTCACTGTGGAACAATATGGAAGAGAAGGTACGGGTGACACAGTGGCACAGCTGGTAGAGCTGCTGTCTCACAGTGCCAGAGATCCGGGTTAAGTGCAAAGAAACGATTAGTTTGTATGTTGATATTTATTTTTCTCTTTGGAAACTGAAGGCGTATACTTTATGGTGCATTAGTTTCAGTACCTGGTGGCAATCAGGAGCATGCCCATCTGGTGTTTGTAACGAACCTCATGATTGAATTTCCATTTTTTAATGGGAACACTGTGAAATGCAAAAATCAAACACAAATCCAGACCCACTGTGTAAAGAAAGAACTCGGTGTAATGTTTGAAATAACAAACTTGAACATAATTTTCAATTACAATGGCAAATTGGCATAGGTCTAATCGAAAATAACATGGAACTGAGTTGTCCTGATAAAGAGAGGATATTAAGATATTTTGCTATACGAACAATTGATATATTGAACTATCTCCAAAAAATGACTGTTTATTGTGAACAATGCGTCTTGTCCTAGGTTGTATACAATCCTATTAATCAAACAGTGCTCATTATTGAATTTATGATGCTTAACAAATTGCAACATATTTGGCATTATATTTAACAAATTGCATAATTGATATCAATCTTTTCTCAAAGTAAACTTTGCAACTGCCATGGAATTTGTGGTTCACTTATAATTGATATAAGTAGTACAGGTAAGATAGATTATCATAGACATAAACATAGACATCTCCACCTCATTGCGGACATTGCCTCTGGAATCGTTCCGATATAATGCTGCAAACTATATTCGGCACTCTATCTTTCCTTTCACTCGACCTAAGATACTTGAATTTTGCTTGAATGCATTTATGTAAAGCAATATTCGATTTAATTGGATAGCATGCAAAACAAAGCTTTTCTCAGTAAACATGACAACAATAAACTTAACCTAAACCTAGATTATTAAAGAGTCTGAAGAAAGATCTCGGCCCAAAATGTCACCATTTCCTTCTCTCCAGAGATGCTGCCAGTCTCCTTGAGTTACTCCAGAATTTTGTGTCTATTTTCAATGTAAACTAGCAACTACAGTTCAACAGTTCCTTCCGACACACCTGGATTCATAAAGGTGATCCAGGGATGAGTAGGTAAATTAAGTTGTTGAGAAAAACTGGGGAAAATATTAAATGCGGCAGGTAGGTTATGAGAACTAAAGCAGGGGAAATATTTCCTATTTTAAAGTTTAAAAAAATGGCTATTTCCATTGGTTGACAGTGAATGGAGAGTACCAGCCAATGATATGAGTATTAAGAGTTTCAAATTAGGCCTCAGAGCATGTAATATAATTGCCTATAAAGCCAGGCCATCACAACATCAAACAAACAGAAAGGCAAATACTAGAAGAAAATATAGGACAGAATTAAGAAGACACAAGTAAATAGTTCTATTGAGAATCAAGAACTGTCAAAATCCCAATTACAAGGATGGTACTGTCTTTTCTATGACCCCAAACATCTTTATTGAAGCTACATTTGCTCTTGCTTTGTAAAGATGTGTTGTACGCACCATTTTGCTCTATCCCTGGACATTCCTACCTGAAAATAATTCTGTCTTTTGCAATTTAGCAAACTTCTATTAATGTAACATTCACAGCCCTATAGGGAGACCGAGTCTAAATTCTCAGTTCCCGTGCACACAAAAGTATTTCAGCTCTGGATGCTTAATCTCCATCGAACACTCTTA
Organism: Leucoraja erinaceus; assembly: GCF_028641065.1. NCBI lineage: Eukaryota > Metazoa > Chordata > Chondrichthyes > Rajiformes > Rajidae > Leucoraja > Leucoraja erinaceus. The sequence continues at coordinate 11,633,769 of NC_073400.1, forward strand.
GGACTTTAAATACTGTGTTTGAATAGAAGGCTATTTTGTTTAGTCTGGCCCTCTGAGCCTTTGTGTATCATTCTGATGAGGGTACACTGAACGCTCCCCAAGAGCCTGATACCCAAACTGAACGCTATATTCCAAATTGCTCTGATCCAGGCACAAACCAATAAGGAATAAATTCCTTAATTTTGTATTCTTCCTGAGATTAAAAAAAAAAAAAATCCTCATTGCTTTGTGTTCAAGTCCACTGGCTTTCAATGATCTGCCCAATTGGATTCCCAGACTGGTTTGCCCTTTTAAACTGCCTGCTTTCTAGTGTGATTGCAATCAACTGCACTTTCTATGGCCTGCCCATTTAGGACTCACGTAGAATTAACATAGCGGGAACATCAGAACTCATAACGCCAACGGCAGGTACTCGAGAAACTTGTTAACTCATGAAAATCTTTCAACATGATGAAAGATTTTAACGAGTCAAATTTACGCTTGAAATAAAAAATTTTAACTTTTAAACTTTAACTTTAACTTTAACGAGTATCTGCCGTTAACGTTACGAGTTCCAACGTTCCCGCTACGTTAATTCTACGTGATTACTACGAGTTTGATTTGTTTTAAACTCAGGATCACTCGTGGGTGGACTCGCACCGTGAGAGAGGGGTTTAACTCTTACGTCAGTCAGGGAGCGCCTGTACTTTTAAAGAATCAAGAGTAGCAGACATAGATTGTCCAGCCCACAAGAACAATGCAGATTAGAGAACATATGGGAGTAGGAAGTCTGAATTTAAATTTCAGTGTATGGCAATGGCTCCAACCTTTTTCATCCGTGGCCAGAAATGTATCAAACATTTAGACTTACAGCCTATAAGATAGTATGATAAATGAATTGATAATTCTATCAACATGATTTAACTTTTCTAAATATTTTATTTTGGCTCTATAACATATTAATCTTGCAATGAAAGAATAAAATAAAGCATTAACACACTAAATAAAATTCAAATTAAATAATTGAAAGCAAAATTAAAGCATACAATAAAAGGCTCACAATGAACATTGTGATGAACTTGAATGCTTCTACTAGTCTACCCGCCTGCCCCATATGTGTTGAAATGTGTAGGAAGGAACTGCAGATGCTGATTTAATCCGAAGATAGACACAAAATGCTGGAGTAACTCAGCGGGACAGGCAACATCTCTGGAGCATCTTGTCTGAGGAAGGGTCTCGACCTGAAATATCACCCATTCCTTCTCTCCGGAGATGCTGCCTGTTCTTCCTACACATTTCAACACATATTGGGCAGGCGGGTAGAGTAGTAGAAGCACCCAGCATCTTCCATATACGTTGAAACTTGCACAACAGCTGCAAGGTTGCCTTGTAAATAATTTCAACAACTTTTGTGTGGCCCCCCTCATGGTCCAATCTTAATCCTCACGGCCCAATCTTGGGCCATGGCCGATGGTTGAGATCCAGCGGTTTAAAGCATTAAACTTTTTAAATCTCTTCCTTCGACGGAGATAAGACTTTTTCCGTATAGTATCTCCGTCGCATTGCGGCCTAACATCATGGAGCTGTTTGCTAGGGATCGATTTCGGGAGCCCCAACCGTAGGAGCTTCGACCGCCACATTCCCAGGAGCCTCGATTGCCCCATTGCAGGGGCTTCAATCGCCCCGACTGCGGATGTTTCGATCACCCTGACTGCAGGGGTAAAGGGGGAAGAAGTTGAAAGCTATTCACCTTGGGGAATGTGCGGTCGCCGAAAAACAAGATGGACGTGTTGCCTGCACTGGTGGGGACTCGGAGGGAGCGCCGTGAGTGCAGTGATCTCGGTGTTTTGCGGGGACATCGTGCCTTGAGAGCATCATGCAGTCTGGTGCGAGTGTGGACGACTTTCTGACTATTCGGGCAAACAGGGACTGCAGAGAGAGAGTGACAGCAGTCGGAACATCACGGTGAAGGAGTGTGTGTGTGGCCCGGACATTGAACTGATGGCTGTGGGTCTCCGCTTATGCTGTGTGCCCTAGGGATTCTCACACGCCACTGGGGTGGCTGTTTGTGTTTAATCTTTATGTAGTTTTGTATCTTGTTGCTTTTATGGTATAACTGTATGGCAAATCAAATTTCACTGTACCTCGGTACACGTGACAATAAAGGACCATTGAACCATTGAATCTTTGAACCATTGATCTAAACTAAACTAAGATCATTACAACTCAAGTTAAATACACAAATTAATAACTCGGGAGTGGTGACGTTACCAAACGTTGGCACACTGGTGCAGCTGCAGCCTGACAACGCCAGAGACCCAGTTTGTTCCTTCCCTTGGGTGCTGTCTGTGCGGAGTTTGCACGTTCTCCCTGTGACAGAGTTTGCACGTTCTCCCTGTCCGAATGCTCTGGTATCCTGCCACACCCCAAAGATGTGCAGGTTTGTAGGTTATTTGGCCTCTGTAAATTGCCCCTTTTGTGCAGGGAGTAGATGATAAAGTAGGAAAATATAGAACAAGTGTGAACCAGCGATTGATGGTTGGCGTGGACACAGTGGGCTGAAGAACCTGTTTGCATGCTGCAGCTCTAAACTAAAACCAAACTGAATGTGAGGTGGCATTAAATTTTGCATCGGACTGTGATCTGCAATCTCGAGGCATGGTTAACATAGAAAACTCTGTTAGACAGTTAAAAATAGCACACGTTAAAATGCATTATTGGAGCTTTAAGTGATTATCTGTGATTTAATCTGCTAAATAAATGGGAACTAACTCAATTCTTCTTGCATTTACCACTAATCTTGAACAAGCCAAACATGTTTATCTTCTGCAGGTCGTGATGAGTTGCAGTGGTTAAACTTCAGAATGGCTTGTCCTGAAAATAAATTGTTTGTCACAGAGGAGTAATTTTCTGGTTTGGCCTCTGCACCTTTGGCTCACGGCAATGCAAGTCTACTGGCAGTAATGGAACAGTGATAACCTCAGGCAATGATCATTGGATACAGTGCGGGAAGCTGGATCATAACATGGTGATTTCTGGGAGCTGCTCTGGTCCGGACATGATAATGGAGAAGTTATATCTTGGCATTGAGAGGGGGAGGAGACCAGGTCTTTTCTGGAGCAGTTTTATGGACTATGCAGATATGCCATTGATTAAGGTATGAAGCGGAAAGTGATTGATGATTAGTGGGCTTAGGGTTCAGCCACTCCTGGAGCAAGGGAGCCCAGACTTCATCAACCGATCGAGAGGGTGTCTCTGGGGTGTTTGTGACCACCTGGGCTTCTTTCAGGTGCTCCGGTTTTCTCCCACATCCCAACAACATGTGGATTTGTTGGTTAATTGGCCTCTAAGTTGCGTCTTGTGCATAGGGAGTGGATGAAAAGGTGCGGTATCACAGATACTTTGTTTAGAGGGGGAAGGAGTGGGGAGTTATGTGAGGAGTGGGAAATCTGCTTCTCTAGGTTAGGTGGGTTAGGTTGGGGTTATTATTGTTATGTTACTGAGGTACTGTGAAAAGCTTTGGAGCAAGATTCTGGGGGTCCTATAACAAAAATATACAATTCTTAAGGGATTGGACAGGCTAGACGCAGGAAAAATGTTGGGGAAGTCCAGAACCAGAGTCACAGTGTACAAGGGGTAGGCCATATAGGACCAAGATGAGGAAAACGTTTTACAACCAGAGAGCTGTGAATCAGTGGAATTCTCTGCCACAGAAGGCAGTGAAGGCCAATTTACTCGATGTTTTCAAGAGAAAGTTAGGTAGAGCTCTTGGGGCTAAAATATGGGATGAAAACAGGAACGAGGTACTAATTTTGGATGATCAGCCATGATCATACGGAATGGCGGTGCTGGCTCAAATGGCCGAATGGCCTACTTCTGCACCCTATTTTCTATGTTTCTAAAAAAGTATTTTTGGGGCTAGAAACTCCAGCCCATTTTTTCATGAACTATGGAAACCTGTCAGCAACTGCAATGTTTACAGGCAGTTCACAACCCCCTTGCAGGGACCCATGTTAAGAAGATAACACGTGTATGGTCCAGGCATGAGAAATGGCAACGGATACATTTACATCAGGAACTACTCAATGGGTCAGGCACCATCTATGAAGAGAGGTGCGTCTGACCTGCTGAGTATTTCAAGCATTTACTACAACTTCCAACAGTTAATGTATTTTCTATCTGTGTCATGTTTAAGCTGACTTTACATTTGTTCATTTGTCATTTTTTCTGATGAAGGGTCTTTGATCTGATACATTAATCCTGTTTCTCTTTCCATGATGCTGCTTGACCTGCTGGATGTTTGTATTTATTTTTCACGTCTTCTATGCTCCCTTCAACGATCAATTTAGTTTATTTAAAGATACAGCATGGAAACAGGCCCTTCGCCCCTCTGTTCCCTACCCCCCTCCCCCCAACCTTCTGTTCCCTACCCCCCTCCCATCACCCCTTCTCACTATTTCTATGTTATCCCAATTTCCCAACAACATCCTACACACTAGGCCAATTAACCTACAAACCCACACGTATTTGGGATGTGGGAGGAAACCACACACACGGTCACAGGGAGAATTCCACACAGAGCCGAGGTCCAGATCGAACGTGGGTCTCTGATGCTGCGGGACTGCAGCTCTACCAGCCAGGCCACTGTGCCGCCCTGTAAATTGTGGAAAGATTCATATTAATAAGAGGATAAATGCGGATAAATGTGAGCTTATCCACTTTGGTAGCAAAAACAGGAAGGCAGATTACTATCTAAATGGCGTCATGTTGGGAAAAGGTGAAGTACAACGGGATCTGGGGGTCCTTGTACATCAGTCTATGAAAGTAACCATGCAGGTACAGCAGGCAGTGAAGAAAGCAAATGGTGTGTTGGCCTTTATAACAAGAGGAATCGAACATTGGAGCAAAGAGGTCCTTCTGCAGTTGTACAGAGCCCTTGTGACACCACACCTGGAGTATTGTGTGCAGTTTTGGTCCCGTAATCTGAGGAAGGACATTCTTGCTATTGAGGGAGTGCAGCATAGGTTTACAAGGTAAATTCCTGGGATGGCGGGACTGTCATATGCTGAGAGAATGGAGCAGCTGGGCTTGTACACTGGAGATTCAAAGGATGAAAGAATATCTCATTGAAATATATAAGATTGTTAAGGGCTTGGACACTCTAGAGGCAGGAAACATGTTCCCGATGTTGGGGGAGTCCAGCACCAGGGGTCACAGTTTAAGAATAAGGAGTAAGCCATTTAAAACGGCAACGAGGAAACTGTTTTTCTCCCAGAGAGTGGTGCGTCTGTGGAATTCTCTGCCTCAAGAGGGCGGTGGAGGCAGGTTCTCTGGATGCTTTCAAGAGAGAGCTAGATAGGGTTCTTAAAAATAGGGTCAGGGGATATGAGGAGAAGGTAGGAATGAGGTACTGATTTGGGTTGATCAACCATGATCACATTGAATGGAGGTGCTCGTTCGAAGGGCCGAATGGCCTACTGCTGCACCTATTGTCTATAGTTGAAGCGAAAGTGGGATAAGATAGAGCTGGTGTGAACAGGCGATCGATGGTCGGCGTGAACATGGTGGACCAAAGGGTCTGTGTATCTGCTGTATAACCAAACCAAACTAAACTAAACCAAACTAAATGTAACCAAACATTGGAGATGAATATTTACCTCAAATCTTAACACTGAGCATTTTAATTTCCTGTGATTATCAATCATCCCAAAAACTTCCTAACATCTTGGATTTTAACCTTCATTCAGATGCAATGATTCAATTTAATATAAATTGTTATTCTTATAAAAAATATTGTGAATAAAATATTTAGTGGCAGAAGATGTCATCCTATTTTGGATGCAGTTATTTTAATCACACTTTGATGTTGCTTCTATTTAAATACGCAAGAGCTGGGGGGAACTTTCAAGGACATTTTCCATTGTATCAGACTCCAGGTACTTAGTAGGCATTTAACAAGCTGAAGTGGACATGTATTAAGAAGGCCAAAAAATTCAATCACCTCCACAAATTATGATTACTCAGGATGCTTTCCTCTGCTCCTACCCGCAGAATTGTTCTAACGGCAGGCTCATGGTGAAATCAATTACAGGAATTGGCTGGCATAAATTACCGAATCAGGTGGTATGAGATGCATTACCTGTTGCAAAGGAAATAAGTAGTCTATAAAATCTCCCTGAGTTAATGATTAGATGCACTGATATTAAACCAGTTCAGTTCACACAAGGTCTGAACAGGTTTGTGGATGCTCTTGGCTACATCCACAACTCTTTGCAATTTCTTGCCATCTTGGATGAAGCTGTTCCCATAACCATGCTGTGATGGGTCCTGATTGAATGCTTTCTACGGCGCATTGTAGAGGTTGGTGAGGGTTGTTGGGGACATGTCCATGTGGAGTTTGCACATGACTGCTGAAGATATACACAAATTCCTTGAACAGCACATATTTCACTTGGGCAGCTTACAAACCCAGCGTTATGAATGTTGATTTTTGTAACTTCAGGTATTCCTGCATTCCAACCTCTCCCATCTCTCGTCACTTCCCCATGTTAGTCATCCTACCAGTTCTGCCGTTAAAAACCTTGTATCCCTCTTGTTGTTACATCACCCTCAACAATGGACCATTATGGGCTCTTGAGGTCATTTGTTTCCAGCCCTGATTTGTTTTGGACTTTCCTCACCTCTAGTTTATTCCCCACTGCCCCTCCAGCTCTAGTTTCAGTCTCAATGAAGGGTTATGACCCGCACGGTCTCCTATTCTTTTTTCTCTAGAGATGCTGCCTGACCCGCTGAGTTACTCTAGCATTTAGTGTCTTATCTCGGTATAAACCAGCATCTGCATATGATATGGCCAGTAGTGGGATCGCTTTGGAGGTGGTTCCCTCTCCCCCCTCTCATAACGTCCTGAGTCCCCCTTGTATTCACCTTCCACCCCATCAGCCGTCGCATACAACATATAGATGCGGTGGGCCGAGCATCGAAAATGTGTCTAGAATTTCTTTCGTGACCCATGTCTCGGAAATACATTAAATTTTGCACAGATTTAGATAAAATATAATTGAGAAGAAGTCATAACTCATCAGTGCCAAAAGTCGCACATTATTTAATTAAATTAATTAGAAAATGAAATCAAAACATTGTGCCATCTAGTGTCCAATGCCCATATTGCACCATGGGGAGCCTAATTCCATGCTGCAGTCCCTTTAAACCATATATTCTTATACTATATATATGTATATGTGTGTGTGTGTGTGTGAGTGTGTGTGTGTGTGTGTGTGTGTGTGTGTGTGGTCGGAGTGACAGCTGCCAGCCCAATAATCCATTTGGCCCACAATGTCCGTACTAGCCCTCTGGAAACCAGTCCCTTCGGCCCGCAACACCATGCTAGCGCTCCAGCAAGAAAATGGTTTCCGCTTCTTCTATGTTCCGGCGATTATTTCAAAAAATTCAAATCCGGCCTCGACTAAAAATAGGTTGCCGTTTTAAAAATCGGTAACAGGTTGCAGGTAGTGGAAGGCTACCTGCAACCTCTGGCAGCCACTTTCAACTAGCATCGCAACCGGCTTCGACTAAAAAATTACCGATTTTTAAAACGGCAACTTATTTTTAGTCGCGTCCTGTTTTGAATTTTTTGAAATAATCGCCGGAACATAGAAGAAGCAGAAACCATTTTCGACCATTAGGGAGACTGACAAAAACCTCCGGGAACCTCCGGTAACCGCACGAAACTTTGGGTGGAGCGCAAAGTCTCCAGAGGTTTCCGTTCAGGTTTCCTAAGTGGGACAGGGGCATAGGCATTTTCCTCTGCAACTGCAGGAGATGCAAGACCTGTCCCTTTACCTTTCCCCCTCGACTACATCCAAATGACCCAAACAGTCTTTCCAGGTGAGGCAGAGGTTCACTTGCATCGCCTCCAACCTCATCTACTGCATCCGCTGTTCTAGGTGCCAACTTCTCTACATTGGCGAGACCAAGCACAGACTCGGCAATCATTCGCTGAACATCTCGGCTCAGTCCGTCTCAACCAAGCTGATCTCACGGTAGCTCAGAACTTCAACTCCTCCTCCCATTCCGAATCTGACCTTTCTGTCCTGGGCCTCCTCCAGTGTCAGAGAGGCCCAGCACTAATTTGAGGAACAGCACATCATAAAGTGCATTCAGAAAATATTCAGACCCCTTCACTTTTTCCCCATTTTGTTACTTACAGCCTGATTTTAAAATTGATTTATTTTTAAAATCATCAATCTACACACAATACCGCAGAATGAAGAAGCAAAAAAATTAAAAGTAAATAACTGAAATATCACATTTACATCACAAATATCAAATTTACATGTATTTACATGTATCCTTTGCTATGAGACTCACAATTGCTTGGGTTCATCTGTTTCTATTGATTATCCTTGAGATGTTTCTACAACTTGTTTGGAGTCCACCAGTGGTAAATTAAATTGATTGGACATGGTTTGGAAAGGCACACATCTGTCTGTATAAGGTCCCACAGTTGACAGTGCATGTCAGAGCAAAAACCAAGCCATGAAGACGAAGAAATTGTCTGTATATCTCCGAGACAGGATTGTGTCCGAGACTGGAGCCCTAGGTCGTTCCTGCTGGAGGCCGCTCCACGTTGCTCAGCCCCAACGACAACGGAGACCCGACAAGTAAAAGGTCGGGTTCTCCGTGCAGGGGAAGTTTCCCCACCCCCCGCCCCCCCCCCCACACACACATACCCCGTCAAAAAAAATAAAAACTACATTGAAACAAGACAAAAAATAATTTAAAAAAAAGACAGACGGACTGCAGAGGGCACTGTGACATGAGTCGCGCCGCCCACCGGAAACATCTGTCACACATCTGTCTGTATAAGGTCCCACAGTCGACAGTGCATGTCAGAGCAAAAACCAAGCCATGAAGACGAAGAAATTGTCTGTAGATCTCCGAGACAGGATTGTGTTGAGACACAGATCTGGGGAAGGGTATAAAACAATTTCTGCAGCATTGCAGGTCCTGAAGAGCACAGTGGCCTCCGTCATTCTTAAATGTAAGAAATTTGGAATCACCAGGACTCCTCGTAGAGCTGGTCGACCGGCCAAACCGAGCAATCGGGGGAGAAGGGCCTTGGTCTGGGAGGTGACCAAGAACCTGAAGGAGCTCTGACATAGCTCCAGAGTTCCTCTGTGGCGATGATAGAACCTTCCAGAAGGACAACTATATCTGCAGCCCTCCACCAATCAGGCCTTTATGGTAGAGTGGCCAGACGGAAGCTACTCCTCAGTAAAAGGCACATGACAGCCTGCTTGGAGTTTGCCAAAGGCATGAGAAACAAGATTCTCTGGTCTGATGAAACCAAGATTGAACTCTTTGGCCTGAATTCCAAGCATCACGTCTGGAGGAAACCAGGCACCGCTCATCACCTGGCCAATACCATATCCACAGTGAAGCATGGTGGTGGCAGCATCATGCCGTGGGGATGTTTTTCCGTGGCAGGAGACTAATCAGGATCCAGGGAAAGTGGAACAGAGCAAAGTACAGCAAGATCATTGATGAAAACCTGCTCCAGAGCATTCTGGACCTCAGACTGGAGCGGAGGTTCACCTTCCAACAGCACATAGCCAAGACAACATAGGAGTGGCCATGATACGTCTGTGAATGTCCTTGAGTGGCCCAGCCAGAACCCGTACCTGAACCCGATCGAACATCTCTGGAGGGACCTGAAAATAGCTGTGCATCCCCATTCAATCTGACAATCTGAAAGGTCTGAATACTTATGTAAATGTGATATTTCAGTTATTTCTTTTTAATTACTTTGCAAAAATTTCTAAATACCTGTGTAGATTGATGATAAAAAAATGAATAGGGCTGTAATGTAACAAAATGTGGAAAAAGTGAAGGGGTCTGAATATTTTCTGAATGCACAGTATTTCACTTGGGTAGTTTACACCCCAGCAGTATGAACATTGACTTCTCTAACTTCAGATAGCCCTTGCTCTCTCTCTTCGTTTCCCCCCTCACCACACACACCTTCTCAGCTCTGCCACTAGTTCCACTATCTTCTTTGTCCTATCCACTCCCCTGACATCAGTCTGAAGAAGGTTCTCGACCCCTCTCCAAAGATGCTGCATTTTGTATCTACCTTCGATTTTACCAGCCACTGCAGTTCTTTCAATTCCCTAGGGTGCCATTCTCGCAATGCATGTCCCAGTCTCGCCGGAGGTGGTGGCATTGCTCCCAATGTGCTCCAATGCAGCATGGTCACTGGCACAGCAGCAATGCAGCAGATTGTTTTCCCTAAAGCAGCCCTTTTGCACCAATGTTATTCACACTGCAGCTCCACTGGAGCCAATGTAGCCCAGTTGCACCAGTGTGGTGTGAAGAAAATAACCTGCTCCTCAACACCTTAAAGACAAAGGAAATAATAATAGACTTTAGGAAGAATAAAACGGACATGGTACCATTGATTATCAGAGGGGACTGTGTGGAGAGGGTGGCGGATTTCCGCTTCCTGGGAATCCATATTGAGGAGGACCTGATGTGGAGCGTGAACACCACTGCGCTGCTGAAAAAGGTCCAGCAGAGACTGCACTTCCTGAGAGTGCTCAGGAAGAATAGCATCACTCAGAGGCTGCTGCTGTCCATTTATCGGTGCTCCATTGAGAGCATACTAACATACTGTGTATGCGTATGGTACACCAGCTGCACAGCGGCTCAGAGGAAAGCGCTCCAGAGGGCCATTGACAACGCCCAGAGGATTGTCGGCTGCCCTCTCCTTACCTTGGAGGACTTACACAGTTCCCGCTGCATCAAAAAATCCCAGAGTATTATAAAGGACATTTCCCACCCCGGACACTCCCTGTTTGAACTGTTGCCGTCAGGCAGACGGTACAGATCTACAAGGACAAGGACGAACACACTAAAAAACAGTTTTTACCCCACTGCTATAAAAGCACTAAATGTAGCCGCCAAGGAACGCAGGGGCGATACATACTAAGGGACTGTGGTACACTGTGAAATCGACAGAAGGATGGAGGGTTGGGTGTTTATGCGTGCTATTTTCATATTTATTTTAGTTGTTTATCTTTTAATATTTTATCTTGTATGTATCGTTAGCTTTTAGAAATGTTTGAATGGTGCACTGACTGGCTGACATTTTTTAATTTTGTTGTACATGGTTCATGTTACAATGACAATAAAGAAACTATTCTATTCTATTCTATTCTATTCTATTCTATTCTAGTAGATTGTAGCATAGTAAAAAAAAGTAGAATGCAGCATAGTAAGTTGTGTGTAAAAAAGGGAGTTAAGTTGACACCTGTCTTGTATTGATCTGACTGCAGCATTGATCCACACTAATGAGACTGAAAGGCTGAGGGAATAGCAGTATATGAATCAGTATTTCCAACGTTTCAAGTATTGACCTGGATTTTAATGCAACCTGCTACAGTTGGCTGATCTCCGAATGCAGCTAACACATACTAAACCAGGAGAGTAATAATGCACTCATTATTTTACCACAACATGACAACTGAGTATTGGAATAAGGTTTTGCTTGGAAAAAGAAAGGCATTGATTTGGCAAAACTGGCTCTGATCTGAAGTCATTGTGACCTTGGCTCAGTGCAAAGCAGCAGAGTTATACCAGCAGATTTCTGCCACATGCTTTCTGAAGACAAGCATAATTTTCCCAGCATTTTTTAATGGAAACTGCATTTTATATCAATGTTGATTCGCAATTTTAGTCAAATAGCAAAGTCTACGTCAAGAATGTAAAGCATGTCTTTTTACGAGGATGTTGCCAGGACGCGTGTGCCTGAGCTATAGGGAAAGGTTGAGTAGGCTGCAACTCTATTCCTTAGAGTGGAGGAGGATAAGCTGTACAAAATCATGTGAGGAATTGATCGTGTTGATGCATCGAGTTTCTGGCCCAGAGTAGGAGAATCGAGAACCAGAGGACATAGGTTTAAGGTGAGGGGAGAAAGATTTAATAGATATCTGAGGAATAACTTTTTCACACATAGAGTGGTGAGTGTATGGAACGAGCTGCTGGAGGAGGTAGTTGGGGCAGGTACTAGTCCAACGTTTAAGAAATATGTGGACAGATACATGGAGAGGACAGGTTTAGAGGGATATGGGCCAAACGCAGGCAGGTGGGACTAGTGTAGGTGGGACACGTTGGTCGGTGTGGGCATGTTGGGCCGAAGGGCCAGTTTCCAGTGTATGACGACATGACTCTGTTTTGTTCACAACTGAAATATCATGTAATGGAGTCAACATTCGTATTTATGAAACAATGCAAATGGACAATACAGACCAATTTTAAACATTTGGCGGAATTATATATAAAACAATCATGCTTATGATGTAAAGATTCTGGGTTAAAAATTCTTATGAAAAATGCATTATTGGACCATTAATGCAATAGAAAAAGGAGAATAAAGATCACGGTAGCTGATGTCAGCTTCATATAGAATTAAATTATATATTTTTAAATTTTGTTCATATAAGGGCGACTGAAATGTACGTGTGTAACCCAAGGTGACCCGATTCCTCAAGCATACCAGTGCATAACACTAATGCAATATTTTCCAGCCCACAATTACATAGCAGTGCTTGGTACCTGATCTGAAGCTTCAGCCATAAGAGGCAACGTTTATAATAGGATTCTCAATTAATCAATGCTAACAAGTGTTATTGAAGCATACAAATTAACGTGTTATATTTATATTGCATGTTAATTGCACTCTTCTGAAAGATCCATCTGTGGTTCTGTGCTGAATGACTCAAGGACATTTGTCCCACAGGTTCCCGAAGTCCCAGCATAAAACTTATCCTCCTGCACTGTTCCGTGAGTGCTGAATGTGTCATTAACAGCTGAAGGAGCAGCCTGTCTCCTTGTCATCTCCAACTCTCAATTAGCCTTACACTTCTCACGATGCACTCAGTACATATCTGACACAATGGGAAACGTAGAGCAGATCAGACAGCATTCACGAGCAGAGAAACAGGCAATGGTTCAGACTGAAAAAGGGACAGAGGATCCAAACTGTAAGAGTAGAAACAAGGAAATGCAGATGCAGGTTTATACAAAAGGGCACAAAGTGCTAGAGTAACTCAGCAGGGCAGGCAGCATCTCGGGAGAACATGGATAGGTGACGTTTTGGGTTGGGACCCAATTCAGTCTGATTTTGGAGGGTGGGTGTGGTGAACGAAAGCTGGAAGAGAGGGGAGGCAGGACTAAGCATTGCAGGTAATATACCCCCCTTGCCTGTGTCTACCTACTACCTGCCACAGCGTGTTCTGCATCTCCTCTCTCCCTAGCTTTCTTCCCCTCCCCCCACCCCCCGCACATCCCCACAATCAGTCTGAAGAAGGGTCCCGACCCGAAAAGTCACCTATCCAGAGATTCAGCCTGACCACTGAGTTACTCCAGCACTTTGTGTCCTTTTGATCTGCAAACCACAACATTAGCTTTTGTTTCTTTTCCACAGATGCTGCCTCACCTGCTGGTATCTGCAACATGTTCTGTCTTTATTTCAGATCTTCGGCATCAGTGACAAAGGCTGCACAGTGAGTCTGGCTTTCATTGGGAGGGAATAAGCAGAAGGGAAATGAAATGGAGAAAGTGGTGACCATGTTAGCAGATAGACCCTGTCAGCATCTGCCTCTTGCTCTGATCATCCACACCCTCCCTACCAAATGTAAACTGTGATAATAGCATCTGAGAATAAAGATCATTTATTTTTTTAAATCCACTCGAACTATCCTTGATCGGACTTTGCTGGCTTCACCTTGCACTAAATGTGATTCCCTTATCATGCATCTATGTACTGCAGGTACACAAAAATGCTGGAGAAACTCAGCGGGTGCAGCAGCATCTATGGAGCGAAGGAAATAGGCAACGTTTCGGCCCAAAACGTTACCTATCTCCTTCGCTCCATAGATGCTGCTGCACCCGCTGAGTTTCTCCAGCATTTTTGTGTACCTTCGATTTTCCAGCATCTGCAGTTCCTTCTTAAACACATCTATATACTGCAAATGGCTCGACTGTACTCACATACTGTCTTTCTGCCGACTGGGTAGCACACTACAAAAGCTTTTCACTGTACCTCAGCCATGATCAGCTATGATTGAATGGCAGAGCAGACTTGATGGGCCGAATGGCTTAATTATGTTCCTATCACTTATGACACGTAATAATAAACTGAACTGAACTGAACCTACTGTTTCCTCGAACTAGATTATAGAATATTGGATGTAAAACATAGAACAGTACAATGTAGGAAGGAACAGCAGATGCTGATTTCTACCAAAGATAGACACAAAATGCTGGAGTAACTCAGCGGGTCAGGCAGCATCTCTGGAGAAATTGTCCAGAGAACAGTGGAGGAGGCCCAGGCCAGAAAGTATTGGAATGGGGAAAGTGGAGTTCAAGTGTTGGCAAACAGAAGATCACATAAACCAAGGCGAACTCACCTACACTGTCAGAGTGAGGCCAAACACAAATTGGAGGAACAGCACCTCATATTTCACTGGGGCAACTTACAACTCAGCAGTATTAATTTGATTTCTCTAATTTCAAGTAACCCTCACATTCCCTCTCTCTCCATCTCTCTTCCACCCGAGTCGTCCTATTAGTTTCACTGTCATCTCGCTTTGTTTCCCCTCATTATCAACCTTTCCACAGCCAACAATGGACCATTGTGAGCTCCACCTTTCCCTGATCTTCAGTGCCGGCTTTGATTTGTTCTTTTCAAACCTTTCATTCATTTGTTCTTTGCACCTTTTCATACCTCTAGTTTCCCTCTCCTCGGCTCTCAGTCTGAAGAAGGGTCTCGAGGCAAAATGTAATTTATTCTCCAGAGATGCTGCCTGCCTTTACTCTAGCATATTGTGTCTATCTTCTATTTGTAGAACAGTGCAGCACAGGATTAGGCCCCTCGGCCCAGAATATCCCTGCAATTATAAGCCGATGAGCCTCGCATCCAGAAGATTTGGTTTCACAGAATTAACTATGACTTGTGTAGGAAGGAACTGCAGTTGCTGGTTTAAACCGAAGATAGACACAAAATGCTTGAGTAACTCAGCGGGTCAGGCAGCTTCTCTGGAGAGAAAGAATGGGCGACGTTTCAGGTCGGCCTGAAGAACGGTCTCGCACTGAAACATCACCCATTCCTTCGCTCCAGAGATGCTGCCTGTCCCGCTGAGTTACTCCAGCATTTTGTGTCTATTTGCGTATTAACCATGCCTTGGTTGTACAGATGCAGGACTGGCTTACTGACAGATGACAGAGAGCCGTGGTGGAAGGACAATATTCAGAACAGGTGGAGTTTGGCAGGGATCTGTGCTGGGACCTCTGCTGTTTGCGATAGATATTGTTGACTTGGATGTAAACGTAGATAAGTTGCTTAGTAAGCTTGCCGACAACACCAAGAATGCTGGGGTTGTGGACTAAGGGGAAGGTTGTCAAAGTATATAACAGGATATGGATCAGCGGCAGAAATGGGTGGATAAATGGCAGATAGAGTTTAATCTAAGCAAGTGTCACGTGTTGGAATTCAGGAGATCATAAGTAAGGGGAAAATATGACAATATGATAGTTAACAGCATGACCCTAAACAGCATTCATGTACATTGGTTCATAAATTCTAGGAGTAGAATTAGGCCATTCGGTCCATCAAGTCTACTCCACCATTCAATCATGGCTGATCTATCTTTCTCTCTCAAACCCATTCTCCTGCCTTCTCTCCATAACCCCTGATACCTGTACTAATGAAGAATCTGTCAATCTGTGACTTTAAAATACAAAATGACAAAATTCCACAGCCATCTGCCGCAATGAATTCCACAAAGGGAGGTACAGGGGGATCTTGGGGTCCAAGTCCATAACTCTTTGAAAGTGCCAACACAAGTATATAAAGTGGTAAAAAAGGCACATGGTATGCCTGCTTTCATGGGTTGGAGCATTGAGTACAAGAGTCAGGAAGTATGATGCAGGATTATAGGACTTTGGTTAGGCCATATTTGGATTATTGTGGACATTTCTGGTTGCCTCATTACACAAAGGATGAGGAGATTTTGCAAAGAAGTTTACCAGAATGATGCCTGGATTAGAAGGTATTAGCTAAAGGGAAAGATTGGACCAACTTGGATCATTTTCTCTGGAACTCCAGAGGTTGAGGGGAGACCTGCTAGAAGTATATACAATTATAAATGGCATAGATAGGGTAGACAGTGAGAACCTTTTTCCTAGGATGGAAAAATCAAAACTAAAGGGCATAGCTTTAAGGTGAGAGAGACAACGTTTAAAGGAGATGTGCGGGGCAATTTTTGTTTAAGCAGAAGGTCGTAAGTACCTGGAACGTACTGCTGAGGGTGATGGCGGAGTTAGATATAATAGTGGCATTTAAGATACTTTTGGTTAGGCATATGGATATGTAGGGAAAAGAGGAATATGGATTATGCACAGGCAGATAAGAATTGGTCTTGGCATCATTTTCGGCACAGACATTCTGGTCTGAAGGGCCTATTCTGGTGTTGTGCTGCTTTATGTCCTATGTTCAAATGTGATGCCAAAATAAACTAACTTCCTCTGCCATCACGTGTCCCATGTCCCTCCAATCTCTAGGATATCCATGTTCCTATCCAAAAACCTATGAAATGCCACTGTCATATCTACTTCAACCACCACCCCAACCAGAGGTGGCACGGATGCAGATACGATCATGGCATTTAAAAGACTTTTGGATAGGATAAAGGCACTGCATACAAACCACCCACCGCTCTCTCTGTAAAAAAAACACTTGCTCTACAGATCTCCTTTAAACCTTTGCCCTCTTGCCTTAAAACTATGCCCTCTAACTGGTCTGAAGCTGGGTTGAAGCTAACTGGTCTGAAGCTTGGGCAAAGTCCATGCATGTCAGTAAAGAGCCTGTCCCACTTGCCGATTTTTTTCGGCGACTGCCGGCATCATTGACTGACGTATCAGATCACCAATAAATTTGCGGCGTGATGCGGCGGCGCTGCGGCACGATGACGTATGACGCGCGGTGTTTTTTTCAAGTTTTCAACATTTTATTTGTCGCCACTGGATTTTGAAATGTTCAAAATCTTTTGGCGACACTGATATGACGCCGGCAGTCGTCGAAAAAAATCGCCTAGTGGGACAGGCCCTTAAAGCTTCCCACATCATCAAACCATCAAAAGTATTGGTATTCTATTATTGCTTAACCACGCGGTGAGAGCTGCAGCAATTTTGTTAAATCTGGCATTAATTGCAATTAATATATTACTTGTTTGACAACCTGTAATTTATGCAAGTGCCTACTTATTGGCGAGTTAACTGGTTCCTCGTCCAGGACATGTTCAATGATTTATTTGAGCACCAAGTGGATTGAGAGATACATTTGCCTGATGGTTCAGTCCTGAGTTGTGTAATGGGGAAATGATGATTGCAGTTTAGCACGGCAGAGACAGACTGGTACCTATTGTTCAGGTATCACGGCCTACATTTCAAAAATGTAGTTTAGTTTAGATATTCAGCATAGAAGCAGGCCTTTTGACCCACAAAGTCAACGTTGACTTTCAATCATTCGTTCACACTAGTTCTATGTTATCTCAGTCCTGACACATTAGGCAGCTATTTTATAGAGGCCAATTAACCTACAAACCTGCACGTCTTTGGGATGTGGGAGGAAACCTGAGCACCTGGAGGAAATCCATGCTGTCATTGGGAGAATGTGCAATCTCCACACAGACAGCACCCGAGGTCAGGATTGAAACCCGGTCTCTGGCACTGTGAGGCACCATCTCTCCCGAGTATTCTACAAATTAAAACCAAAAAACGAATAGCAATTTCATTTTGACGATGGATGAATAAAAAGCGCAGTAGGCCATTCGGCCCCTCGAGCCTGCACCACCATTCAATATGATCATGGCTGATCATCCAACTCAGTATCCTGTACCTGCCTTCTCTCCATACCCCCTGATCCCTTTAGCCACAAGGGCCACATCTAACTCCCTCTTAAATATAGCCAATGAACTGGCCCCAACTACCTTCTGTGGCAGAGAATTCCAGAGATTCACCACTCTGTGTGAAAAATGTTTTCCTCATCTCGGTCCTAAAAGATTTCCCCCTTATCCTTAAACTGTGACCCCTTGTTCTGGACTTCCCCAACATCGGGAACAATCTTCCTGCATCTAGCCTGTCCCACCCCTTAAGAATTTTGTAAGTTTCTATAAGATCTCCCCTCAATCTTCTAAATTCTAGCGAGTACAAACCGAGTCTATTCAGTCTTTCTTCATATGATAGTCCTGACATCCCAGGAATCAGTCTGGTGAACCTTCTCTGTACTCCCTCTATGGCAAGAATGTCTTTCCTCAGATTAGGAGACCAAAACTGTACGCAATACTCCAGGTGTGGTCTCACCAAGACCCTGTACAACTGCAGTAGAACCTCCCTGCTCCTATACTCAAATACAACCGCAGTAGAACCTCCCTGCTCCTATATTCAACTGCGCATGCCCAGATCATGATGGATCATTCGGGAAAAAAACGTTGCCAGCTGAGCTACCAGGACGTGCATATTCATTTCAATAAGATTTCTAACTAAATATATCCGTCAAATATGTCAGCAGTAGGCCACAGCGTACTGCAGGCTGCACAAATCCACAATTGTATCTATTTAAAATTATTGACTCAATACAGCACCAGCCTTGAAAATGCAAGAATGCCTGGAACGAAGCTGTCAATTATCAAATCCCTGGCATTAGCCTGAGTCACAGCCATTTAATTTCGATATTGATTTACACAAATTATAAGTTGTGTGGTCAACCATTTAAGACTGTCCTTACATTCCTATCTAAACAATCTTCCTGGATTGAGGGAAACAAGGAGAATGTGCTGTGTGGGGGTAGGTTGGAAATAACCTGTGGGGTTTGTTCCAGTCTGTCAGGGCACACAGTTGGGAGCCGGGTCCGGGTGACCGGGCGGTGATAATTATGAGAATTTGCAGCCATTTGAACCACAGCCAAACTAAAGGCGTCACTGAGGAGTGGGCTGCAGCTCCCAGCTGAAGGGGCCTGTTCTCGCTCTCTTTGAAGGAGGCGCCGTCCGCCCCAGCGAGTGGGCAAACGCAGAGCCAACCCATAATATGAGTGGGGGCATTTTCTCAGTCAGACTTTGTCGACAGTTGGGGTGGGGGATCTGGGAGAGAGAAAGCTGCCGACGCCACACAGGCGCAACAGTTTAATAACGACCCATTAAAACCGCCTTTCGGCCACTCGGCAACCAGGGTTGATCTGACAGCCCTCTCACTAGCTCGCTGTGTGCCCGATCCTAATGCAGAACCTCCACAAAACCTTTGGACATCGGGTCGCACCTGCACAAAGAGCCTCTACTAACAAGGGCTGGCGAACTGTGCTGGTCAACGTGCACTGGGAGAGATGGCTGGGGGAAACACACCGCAACCACCGTAAACTTGGAACAGCACAGACCCTCCACTCAATCTATCCAATATTAAAGGGGAAGCATTTCGCAGTTAACTGCCATATCGGATTGGCGACTCCTTCACAGGGCCAATCCTTTACTCAGTTTTCCTCGGAGATGAATCTTTGCCTTAACGGTACATTCACACCGCCTGTAGGTAAAGCATCGGCCCACATCACACTGATACAGTCGCTGCCTGCCTCAGATTAAATATATTTTTGCACATAAAATATGAATATAGATAAGAAGATGTTTCAAACACGTCAGTTTATACAATTCTGCGTTTGCTTTAAAAAAAATCCTGAATGACCTTTGACAAGTCCCATGATTCCTTGCATTTATCGAGATACTGAACTCGCTTATTGTAAAAACATGGCTGTTATTCAATTTCATTGTTGTTGATGGGCAAATTCTGTTCTGAAATCCAGTTTCTGTAGCACAATGTACAAATGCATTGAAGATATGATTTACCAGAACAGCAAGATTGCACAGCAGAGGTTGTTGTGGCATCAAACAAAGTCTGCTGGGCAAAGAGGTTTCCCTTTCACAGCGTTGGGTTACAAGGACTCAGTACAAAAAGCTTAGAAACGTATTGAATGGCACAGGATTTATGTGCAAGCATTGGTCTTGAGATGGTTTGGCCAATCCTGTAGAAGTAGTCTTTTATGGCTTGGTTCAAAGATGCTTAAAGGCAACTTGCCATAACACATTCTCGTCCATGCAATCCAGCAGTCAGAACAGGCTACAGATTAGTGCCCTTTAAATTAAGACCTTGAAGCAGATCTACTTTAGAATCTTCTGACTACCCAAACCAGATCTCCACAGGACCCTGAACACACATCTCCCCCTACTCAAGAGTTTGGACGTCATGCTACAATTGTGTAGAACATTGGTTAGGGTTCACTTGGAGTTTTGTAGGTAGTATTGGTCGCCACACTACAGGAAATATGTGATTACACAAGAGAGGGTACAGAAGAGAATCACAAGGATGCTGCCTGGATTAATGAGTTATGAAGAGAGATTGGGTAGACTTGCTCCAGTGAAGGCTAAATTGTAGTATGCTAAAAGTATGTAAAAGTATGAGAGGTATAGATAAGGTAATCAACAAGAGGCTTTTTAGTTTAGTTTATTGTTGCGTGTACTGAGGTACAGTGAAAAGCTTTTTGCTGCATGCCAACCCAGTCAGCAGAAAGTCAATACATGATTAGTCAATCCATTTACAATGTACAGATACATGATAAGGGAATAATGTTTAATGCAAGGTAAAGTCCAGTCAAGGATTTTCCCATGTTAGGATGTCTAAAATTAGGCTTAAGGAGAGAAGGAGGGAGTTTAAGAGGATTTGAGGGCAAACTTGTATCACACATTGCAGTTAGTATTTACACTGAACTGCCAGGAGATTCTGGAAGCAGGAACTGTAAGCATTTAAGGTGCGTTTGGGCAGGTTTTAAATGAACAAAGCATAGCGGGATATGGAATTAATGTAAGAAAGTGGGAATATTACAGATAGCCACGATGGTTGGTCAAAGGGCCTGTTTCTATGCTGTGCAACTCTGTCCCACTGAGTTACTCCAGTATTTTGTGCAATGGGAGGTTTCTGTTAATGGAAATCAGGGTCTGAGTCAAGGAGCAATTCACGCCAGCGGATCAGTATCATAATTATTTGCTCGTGGCCGAGGTTTCAGTTGCAGAGTTTACTTCAGCATTTTATGTCTGCCTTTGACTTTATCTGCAGTTTTTTCCTACACCTCCCATTGCACCTTCCAACCCCACTTCCAATCCCCCCTCCCCCCAGCCTTCATTCACAATGACCCTGCCCCAACAACATAATAACATATGAATCTAGCTGCAGGAATAGCCATGTAGCTTGTGAAGCCTACCCACCACTCAGTATGCTCATGACTGATCTGCCCCAGGTCTCATCTCCTCCTCTGTGCCAATCTCCCATTGCTCTCAATGTCCTGATCTTTCTCATCTGTATTTACTCCCTCTTTAAATTTTACCAATGATCTGGTCTCCACAACCGTCTGAGGTAGTCAATTCCAGAGTTTTATCACTGATTGTGAGAAATTCTTACATGCACCAGTATTAAATGACTATTTCCTAATCTTTAGATAGAGCCTCAAGTGCAGCTGCAATTAACAAGATTCAAATATTGCCGTAACAATATTGTGTCTTTCTGCACCCCCTTGTTTAATTTACCTTTCAAGGCACTGGAGAATTTATAAACTATAGACATGGCACGGCACAATGGCAGAGTTGCTGCCTTACAACGCCAGAGACCCAGGTTCGATCCTGACTATGGGTACTGTCTGCACAGAGACAAGTCTGTTCGCTCCGTGACCGCGTGGGTTTTCTCCGGGTGCTCTGGTTTCCTCCTACCCACCAAAGTCGAACAGGTTAATTGGGTTCGGTAAAAATTGGAAACTATATCTAGTGTGCAGGATAGTGCTCGTGTTCAGATATCGCTGGTCGGCGCGGATTCGGTGGGCCAAAGAGCCTCTTTGCGCACAGTATCTCCAAACTAAAACTAAAACTAAACTAAACGTGATGCCTTTTATGATTTCAAGATGACCCCAAGTGCTTTACCGCCAATGGGAAATTTTAAAAGTCTAATCACGGTTTTAATTTTACAAAAGCAAAGCCTCACAATTTATACAGCTTGGAAGGCAAAGATTTATGGTGAAAACCTTTCTCCATCAAGATTATTGATGAAAAAATTGGGGACAAGCTTTGAATAATTATCTGATCATTAATTAAAAAATGGACAGGAAAGTATTATTTGCAACTGAAGCTCAAACTTCCAATCTATATATCAATGTGTCAAACTGTTAAGCATTATTGCAACGCAAGATTAATTATTAGCCCAATCATTTCTCTAGCCTGTAAGATGTTGCCCAGAGACTAGATGAAAGAGGCTCCACATGTAAATACATCGCTTACTGCACAGGACTCCATGTGCTAACAGTTGCTTAATAAATTTAAGTCACATTGAGACGTATTTCATGAATACTTCTGTAAACATTAAAACATTATGTAAAGCCTGAACAAGTGCAACAGAATGTTATTAATTATTGATGGATTTCCAACTATAATTCATTGTCTTCTAAATTAAATTAGATTAAATTAAATTCCACCTGCATTCATCTCAGGTCTCACTTATTCTCAACATTATGTTTAAGTAATGAAGATCGCTGCTTGTTAAACTACTTATTATTAGCAAAGATAGACACAAAATACTGGAGTAACTCAGGAGGACAGGCAGCATCTCTGGATAGAAGGAATGAGAGACGCTTCGAAGGGTCTTGACCCAAAACATCACCCATTCCTTCTATCCAGAGATGCTGCCTGTCCCGTTGAGTTACTCCAGCATTTTGTGTCTATCTTCGGTGTAAACCAGCATCTGCAGTTCCTTCCGACTTAATATCAGCTCTGTTTCCAAGAGATGAGCATTGTCTGGCATACTGCATGATATAAACACCTGAAGAAACCTAATCACCTACAAATGTTTTGGATAGCTTTTAAAATGAACATGATTACCAATGTGTGAATATTACTCAATATTTCTCATCTGTCTCAAAACCACAAATTTCCTAATGTCTTCTTTATTTTTCCCACCGGGAAATAATTAACACGTACATTTTAAGTAAAAAAAAAACGTCAATTTATATGAGGTGATTATGTAATGAAAGTGTGATTTCACAGATGACTTGGAAAAAAAATTGTGAGACTTTGTTTAGAAAAATACAAGAAGTTATTTAACTATGAAAATAAATATCTTAATGACTGACAGCAATTCCATTTCCAGTGTTGAAATAAAACTTGTAATATTTTACCTCTCCTCGGGTTACTGAAACCTCCACCCCTCTCCTTCCACTTCCACCTCTTCCTTAGCTTCACTATTCACACTTTCCTCACCTCACACCTTATTGTCTTTTCATCTCTGGCTTTTTCCAATCACTCCCTTCACTTACAAGGCTTTGTCCCACCTCCCCCTCTCTTCTAGCTTTCTCCCCCCACTACAATCACTGATGAAGGTCCCTGACCCGAATCATCACCTTTCCATTTTCTCCAGAGATGTCGCCGGATCCACTGAGTTACTCCAGTACTTTGTGTCTTTTTTTTTTGTAAACCAGCAACTGCAGTTTCTTATTTCTCCTTTCTAATTAACGTCAACAGTTTCTCATCTCATCTCTGGTTTTGGAGTTTAAATCTTTGCTTCAGTCTTCATATTTTTCCAGTTGCTGTTCTTCATTGCACCAAGGCCAATTGGACTGTCTGACTTTCTCAGTATTTCTTTGTTATCTATGATCTTTTCATTCCACTGATCAATTCTCCATACTTTTTTGACCTTGTCATGTGCTGTTGTTCAGTGCCACCCTTACTTAATGTCTCCAGAATTTCACTGCACTCTCTCCTTCAGTTTCAATTCCCCACTGTATTCTCACCTCTCTTTTCACTCAAACCTTTCACTTGATAAGATTTTCAACCTCATTAAAATTCTCTTATTCTAGTTCCTGTTTGCAATTTTCTCACTGCGTTTTCCAGCATCCATAAGGTTTCACTCCTTGTTCTTTCCACACAAACCAACCTCCCTTCCATTGACTCAATTCATACCCCACGCTGCCTTGGCAAGGCCAGCAGCATAATCAAGGACGAGTCGCACCCTGGCCACTCCCTCTTCTCCCCTCTTGCATCAGGCAAAAGGTATAAAACACACAACTTCAGATTCAGGGACATTGTCTTCCCAGCTGTTCTCAGGTAACTGAATCATCCTACCACATCCAGTGAGCAATGCTGAACTACTATCTACCTCATTGATGACTCTCTGACTAACCTTGACCGGACTTTGTTGGCTTTACGTTGCAGGAAATATTATTCCCTTATCATGTATTTATACACCGTAAATGGCTCGATTATAATCATGTATTGTATTTCCGCTGACTTGTTAGCATGCATAAAGCTTTTCACTGTACCTTGGTACACGTGACACTAAATTAATCTGTAATTAACCTCAACAGTTTCTCATCTCTGGTTTTGCAGGTTAAAATCATTGCTTCGGTTTTCATATTTTCCAGTTGCTGATCTTCATTGCACCAAGGCCAATTGGACTTTCTGACTTTCTCAGTATTCCTTTGTTATCTATGATCTTTTCATTCCACTCTGCTCAATTCTCCGTACTCTTTTGACCTTTGCTTGTGCTGTTGTTCAGTGCCGCCCTTATTTAATGTCTCCAGTATTTCACTGCACTCTCCTTCAGTTTCAATTCCCCACAGTTTTCTCCCCTCGCTTTTCACTCAAAGCTTTCACTTGATAAGCTTTTCTACCTCAATAAATTTCTCTTATTCTAGTTCCTGTCTGCATTTTTCTCACTGCGTTTTCCAGCATCCACAAGGTGTTCTTTTCACACAACCAACCTCCCTTCCATTGACTCAATTTATACCTCATGCTGCCTCGGCAAGGCCAGTAGCATCATCAAGGACGAGTCGCACCCTGGCCAATTCCTCTTCTCCCCTTTCCCATCAGGAAAAAGGTATAAAAATGTGAAAACGCACCAGATTCTGGGGCAATTTCTTCCCAGCTGTTATCAGGCAACTGAATCATCCTACCTCAACCAAAGAGCAGTCTTGAACTATTATCCACCTCATTGGTGACCCTTGGATTATCCTTGATCAGACTTTGCTGGCTTTACCTTGCAGTAAACATTATTCCCTTATCATTGTATCTCCACCGTAAATGACTCGATTGTAATCATGTATTGTCTTTCCACTGACTTGTTAGCATGTATAAAGCTTTTCACTGTACCTCGGTACATGTGACAATAAACTAAACTGTTCAAATATTTTAGCTGTTTTGATTTGTGTTTTCCAGTATTTCCTTTAATGAATCATAGAATCAGGCTATTTGCCTGATCCGGTGGGAAAGCTAGTTTCATTTAATTCCTGTATTAAATTTTGCTTGATTTATAAATTATAATCCTACATAGCAATAAAAACAAAAGAGAGAATAATGCTTTCTGAAATTGGAAGCAAATACAAGGATTATGGAAATATGGAATCAATCCACATATCAGTTAGTTTCTAGTAATGAGTTGGGTGTTTTGTAGATTAAAAAGTGCAGGCATATTTATCATTTCTTACTGTTGGTGTCCATGGCAGATTGTCATTCTATAAACTGCTTAACCTGTATAAATGGTCAGTCTGAAGAAAGGTCTCGACCCGAAACGTCACCCATTTGTTCTCTCCAGAGATGCTGTCTGTCCCGCTGAGTTACTCCAGCTTTTTGTGTCTGTCTAAAGGCGTGTTCAGCTTATTTAATTAATTAATTTTATTTTAAAACTTTTGACTCTTTTTGTACCACGTGTACTCTTTTTGTACTATAAAAAAATGGCCAAAATTTGAAAATCTAGCCTTTATTTTGTTTTACCATCATAAAATAGATGTTGGTTATGGAAAAAGATAAGACCAGTCCTCAAATGAAAGACCTATATTGGGGCAAGGCTAATGTTGATGGTACTAGACAGGAACTTATAAAGGTTGATTGGGAAAGGCTGTTACCAATTAAAGGGCCACCTGGCAAGTGGGAGGCATTTAAAGGAGAGATAGGAAGACATGAGGTCCAGCATGAAGGGCAAGCTTGCAGAATGAAGAAACCCTTGTTGACAAGGAATATTCATAAGATCATATCATAAGATCATGAGATAATAGTAGAATTCAGCCATTTGACATATCAAGTCTACTCCACCATTCAATCATGATTTATCTATCTCTCCTAACCCCATTCTCCTGTCTTCTCCCCATAACCTCTGACACCCATACTAATCTCTGATTTAAATATATCCACTGACTTTGCCTCCACAGCGTTCCGTGGCAAAGAATTCAACAGGTTCACCGCCCTCTGACTAAATAAATTCCTTCACTTCTCTGTCCTAAAATAACATCCTTTCTTTGACAACCTTTTGAAGCCCTTGTCAGGAAAATGGAGACATATGTCAGGTGTAGGCAGCTGCGATCAAATGAATCCTCTAAGGAGTAGAAGGTGCTCATTGGTAGAGTTGCTCCATTACAGTGCCAGAGATCTGAGTTCGATCTTGACTATGGGGGCTGTTTGCATGGAGTTTGTATGTTCTCCCTTTGACTGTGTGGCTTTTCTCTGAGAGCTCCGGTTTCCTCTCGCACGCCAAAGATGTACAGGTTTGTCGATTAATTGGCTTCTTTAAATTGTGAATTGTTCCTAGTGTGTAGGATAGTGCTGGTGTATAGGGTGATCGCTGGTTGGCGCGGGCACGGTGGTTCGAAGGGCTTTCTTCCACACTGTATCTCTAGAGTCTAAAGATTGAAGTCTAAAGGAGGAATATGCTCAAGAAGGAGGTTAGGAGAAAAAAACGTGGACAGATCCTTGGAAGAAAAGGTTAAAAGAGAATCCCTAAACATTAAGTGCATTAACTAGGGAGAAAACAAATTTCCTAAGGGATCAATTTTGTATTCTATATGTGGAGCCATTGGAATCTGAAATTACTGCTTCTCATCTGCAATTAATATGGTGAAGAACATGGAAGCTAGTGAGTTCATGGAAGGGAATAATGTTATCCAGCAACATATCAACAAACAAATAAGAAGATGCTTGCAGACATGAAGCACGAAAAGGTGGACACATCCACAATGGCCTGACTGAGAGAATTCTGGAACAATGTGGGAAGCAGGTGAATGAGTTTCTGGGGCCTTACTGTGTCTTCATTAGTCATAGGTGAGGTACCAGAAGATTGGAAAATGCTTTGATTGAAGAAGGGCTGCAAGAACAAGCCAGGGAACTGCAGGCTGTTGAGTCTAGCAGTGGTGAGAAAGCTACTGGAAGGAATTCATAGGATTTGTTTGCATTTGGAAAGGCAAGGACTGGTTAGGAATATGCTGCCTTGACATGACTCTGTGGGAGATAGTGTCCCACAAACTTGATTGAGATTTTGAGGAGATGCCCAAAAGGATTGACATTGTCTATATGGACGAGATCCATTGACAAGGTCCATGGTAGGCTGGTTCAGGTGTGATTACATAGGATCCAGTGTGAGTTAGAAAATTGGGTACAATATTATACAAACAAGGAACTGCAGATGGTGGTTTACAAAAAAAAAAATAGTGCTGGAGTGACTCAGGATCCCAACCCGAAACGTCACCTATCCATGTTCTCCAGAGATGCTTTACATTGGAGACCAGTAGCCAATGGTGTGTCACAGGGATAGCTTAGTTTAGTTTAGAGATACACCGTGGAAACAGACTCATCAGCCCACCAAGTCCGTGCTGACCAGCGATTACCTGTACACTATTTCTATCCTACACGCTATGAACAATTGTACAGAAGCCAATTAAACTATCAACCTGTACGTCTTTGGAGTGTGGGAGGAAAGCAGAGCACCCAGAGAAAACCCACGCTGCCACAGGGAGAACGTACAAACTCCATACAGATAGGACCTGTACTCTGGATCTAAAGGGGCTGTCCCACTTGGGCGACCTGATTGGCGAGTTTTGAAGAGATTAGGAGAGTTTGAAAAAATGTCATGTTGAAGACCTCCTTCGACTGTGTAGAAGACTAGCTTCGACTAGCTATGACTAACTTCAGGACAATTGGACACCGAATAGTGGAGAGTGAAGACGACCTCCTTCGATCTCGTTCGACCTTCCTTCGACTATGATGAAGACGATCTACGAATACCTTCGACTATCCTCGATTACCTACAACTAACCTACGATTACCTTGACCTACTATGACGTACTACGACCTACTACGACTAAACCTATGAGTAAAAAAAGTATTGATTTTTTCCATGGCGACTTTTTTTACTCGCGTGCATTTTTCAACATGTTGAAAAATACGCCGCAACCTAGCTGAGGCAGGGACTACTCTCGAGCATGAAGGAGAGTTACAAAGACCTCCTACGACCTCGTGTCGACCATGCTGTAAGTATGAGTCGAGGGCAAACTCGCCAGAACTCGCGGATTAGGTCGCCCAAGTGGGACAGCCCCTTAACGCAGGTCTGTGGCAGTGTAAGGCAGCAACTCCACCGCTGCTCCACTGCGCAGCCCCTGTTGGTTCCTTTCTTATATAATCACATGTAATAATGAATTGGAAGCAAATATATATGTGAGATGATCAGTACGTTTGCAGATGATAACAAAATTGGTACGATGGACAGTGAAGAAGTTTGTCAACAATTTAAAATGGAGCCTAGATCAATTGGGAATGTGGGCAAAGATTGGGCGGTGAAATTTATCTCAGACAAGTGCGAAGTGACATATTTCGGGAAGTTAAACCAGGCCACGGCATACACAGTGAATGGCAGAACCCTGGGGAGTTCTATTGAAAATAATATGATAGTAAATGTTAAATGGTTGCCTAGTTTTTGGTTTGATCTTTGGAAGAAAGGTTCCCAGACCACCAGAAAAGGATCACTGTTTTATCTGAATACCCATGGGGCTGGATATGTTCACCCTGGTTTAGCACCCTAGCGTATTTGAGACTGCATCAATGCAGAGCCATCTGTGAACACAGATCTGCAGTGTCTGCCAACATCAGGGTTATAACATCCTATACAAGAGTCTGCATTTGAGAGTCCTATTAAATAATCTAGTTGACACTTAATTAGTGGATTGAATGGCCCCATTGCTCAAAGATAAATGGACAATAAATTTGTCTTCGATAGAATCAGGTTACATATTCTTCTGGGCACATTTATTACTTTATTTTCATTGCTTGGAGGTCATTTGAGCTTTATGCTGCAAAATCATGAAAATGCTTTAAATGTTATTTGTTCGAAGCATCCTTCCTCAATCTGATTTTGAAGCCTGAAAGGATGCATTGTTGGCGCGGGGAGTTGCCAGTAACGCATGTATTGTTCTCCCAAAGGCATAAGTGCAAGAAGGGCAATGGAGACAATGGGGGGGGGGGGGGGGAGGGGAGGGGAGGAGGGGGGGGGGGGTTGTGATCAGGTTGAGTTTACTTTAGTTTAGAGATACAGCATGGAAGTAAGGCCTTTGGCCCACCTGGTCTGCACTGACCAGTGATTGCACATGTTTGTGGAAACAGACCCACCGGCCCACTGAGTCTGCCCTGACCAGTGATCATCCTGTACACTGGCACTATCCTAGGGGCTCATGTTGTCAACCTCCCCGTGGTGAGCACTGTCAACTGGCCTCAGTCAGGCTAACAACTACAAACAGAGACAGCAGCAGCAGCACCACAGCTTGGCGCCAACCTGGAGCATGCGCCCTTTTTAGGGCAGGCACCTGCAGATGTCGAACTGGATGGCATCACCCTGCTGCGGACTTCTGCTGCCTCAAAGGCAAGAAGAAGAAGAAGAAGAAGAAGAAGAAGAAGAAGAAGGCACTATCCTAAACACTGGGGATGAATAACATTCTTTAACAAAGCTAATTAACCTACAAACCAATACGTCTTTGGAATGTGGAAGGAAACCGGAGCACCAAGAGAGAGTTAGGTTCAGCTCTTAGGGCTAAAGGAATTAAGGGATATGGGGAAAAAGCAGGAACGGGGTGCTTATTTTAGATATTCTTGTATGTATTGAATGGCGGTGTTGGCTCAAAGGGCCGAATGGCCTAAGCCTGCACCTATTTTCTATGTTTCTATATTTCACCCGGAGAAAAACACATGCAGTCACGGGGAGGAAGTACAAACTCCATACAGACAGCACACATGGTCATGGTCGTACCCGGGTCTCTGGTGCTGTAAGGCAGCAACTCTACCACTGCGCCACCGTGCCACCTCACGTTGTTCTGTTATCCCATTTTCACATCCACTAACTACACCTTAACGACATCTTACAGAGAGGCCAATTACCTACCAACCTGCACATCTAATAAACATGGGGGGGAAACTGGAGCACCCGGAGGAAACCCACGCGGTCACAGGGAGAATGTCCAAACTCCACACAGACCGCAGCCAAGGTCAGGATCATGTCTCTTGGTGCTGAGAGGCAGCAGCTCTACCAGTGGTACCAGTGTACCACCTTTTGGGTGTAATTATAATTCGAGCCACATAGTGAAAATTTGAAAGATGGTCTTCTGACAGAGACCTTCTTGAAAGGTGCACGCTGATGAGACTAGGGAACAGCTACTTGTGATGTTTACTTCCTGGAGCATACAGCATCAAGCAGGTAGGGACTATTTATTTATATCAGATATCTTCTATCAATGGTTTGAATGGCACCTCCCATTTTATGTCACCAGATAAGGACATGTAGGTTTTCATCAGCCAACGTCGAGAGGAAGAGAAAAGATAAAAGATCAAGGTAGAAATTTAAGCTGCATTTGTACTTCTTAAAGGCCAGGAACACTTTGGGTGCAATGAGGCAGCACGGTGGTGCAACAGTAGAGATACTGGCCTCAGTCAGGCTGTCAACTGACAGGTTACATAGTTACATCTTACAGCACCAGAGACCCGGGTTCGATCCTGGCTACGGGTGCTGTCTGTACAGAGTTTCTACGTTCTCCCCGTGGGTTTTTCTGAGATCTTCGGTTTCCTCCTACACTCCAAAGACATACAGGTTTGTGGGTTAATTGGCTTGGTATAAATGTAAAATTGTCCCTAGTGTGTGTAGGATAATGTTAATGTGCGGGGATCGCTGGTCGGTGCAGACTCGATGGGCCAAAGAACCTGTTTCCGCGCTGTACCTCTAAACTAAACTAAACAATGGACTCAAGTGTTGTACCTAGGGTGTTGCAGGCACTTAGACCTGTGGTTTACATGTTCTCAGCAAGTGTCATCTGGTACACCTCCCCCCCCCCATTCCCCATCACCTTCATGCCTGCACAGATTGCTTTCACTAGAGTGTCAGAGGCTGAGGGGAGATCTGATAGAAGTTTATAAAATTATGGGAGGCACAGGTAGAATCTTTTTTCCCTGTGAGGAAAGGTCAAAGACTAGATATCATAACTTGTAGGTGAGAGGGGCAAAGTTTAAATGAGATGTGCAAAACAAGTTTTTTTTACACAGACTGTGCTGCCAGGTACAATTGTGGTTTTTAAGAGACTTTTAGATAAACACATGGTTATTAAGCGAATGGAGCGATATGGATCATATGTAGGCAGAGATGGTTAGTTTAACTTGGCATCATGTTCAACTCAAACATTGTGGGTCAAAGGGCCTGTTAATAGACACAAAATTCTGGAGTAACTCAGCGGATCAGGCAGCATCTCTGGAGAGAAGGAATGGGCAACGTTTCGGGGCGAGACCTTTCTTCGGGCTGATTGCCTACCCCTGTTCTATGTTCCATGTACCACATTCCTCTTTACCCTGACACAAAATGCTGGAGTAACTCAGCGGGTCAGGCAGCATCTCTGGAGAAAAGGAATGTGACGTTTGTTCCCTGCTGAACCAATTGTGTCACACAAAACATAAACATTGACGTAATTCTTGTTGCCACTGCTTCAAAATGCTGGAAAATTGGTCAGTTCAGATGATACTTCAATCAGCTCCATTGAAATAAAAGGAATCAAGCCTTTTATAATGTGTTCTCACTGCACTTGGTGAACCTGATTATTATCAATAATAATATTTAAACGTCCTATTCATTAGTATTCCTGCAAATGTTTTCGACTCCTTGAAACTGCACTGACATATCAGTTATGTGATAAACTCTTTCGAGGTAAGGATGGGTTTTAGTGACAACCACTATGTTGGAATACCATACTGATAGTTCAACAAGTTATACCCTATATTAGCTGAAATCTAAGTTATACGTGTTAAAGATTCTGTAGAATCATCTCCTCTGACAGCAGAATGGGGAAGCCTTAACTCCCCACTCCCTGGTGAGCTTGTGACAAGCTGCTGAGGAAACATTAATGTGCATAACTCATCCTGCCTGAACTACAGAGCAGCAAATACAGAGATGCTTATGGAAATTCAAAGCTTCTATAACTGACCGAAACATTGCTTGAACAATTTTATTGTTATCTTTTTTTGTAGACTCCGACTACACCTCCATCTATTGGCAAATTGCTGTCCTTCCAAATCCCATTAACTATTTAATGCACAGATTGATATCCGTTGTTCAATAATTTTTTTATTAATATTTTAATGTACAGAATTTGCAGCTGCCACCATGTATAACTGGGCGGTTAAACTTTGAGAGTCATTCGTCGAATGCCATTTAATCTCCAGCAAACTTGATATAAACATGTCGGAGCCATGTCTCCTGACTGTAGCCCCATACATCGCGAGGGCCTTCTCACGCTAGCACAGAACCAGGTGGTTTAATTTAGTTTTAGTTTATTATTATTCTGTGTACTGAGGTACAATGAAAGGTTTTGGTTTGTGGGCTATCTACACAGATATACCAAACTTAAATATAATTAACTGTAACTCACGTAGAATAGAGCAGAGGGGAAGATACAGAGTGCAGAGGTTAGGGTTAGGGTTAGGATTAATTGTGTGTGTGGGTTAACGGGAAGGTGTAGGGGGGGGGGCCTTCTCAAGCACAGCACCAGTGGTGTGGGGGGTTTTAGTGGTGTGGGGGTGTGAGGTACAATGAAAGTTGTGGTTTGGGGCTATCTACACAGATATACCAAAACTGTATATATGGCAGGAACAGGCTCACGGGAATAGAGCGAGAGGGATGTGGGGGGGTTAGGGGGGGGGGTGTGTGTGGAGGGAAGGTGGGGGGGGGGGGGTGTGTGTGTGTGGAGGGGTGTGGGCGGGGAGTGTATGTATGTGGGAGGGCGAGGAGGGATGTGGGTGTGTGGGGGGTGGGGAAGGGGTGTGCGGGCAGAGGTGTGTGTGGGGAGGGGTGGGGTGGGGTGGTGTGTGTGGGGGGGGGGGGGGGAAGGGGTGTGTGGGGGGGGGGGGTTGTGGGGTGGCGGGGTGTGTGTGTGTGGGGGGGTGGGGTGGTGTGTGGTGGGGTGGGTGGTGTGTGGGCAGGGCTTGTGGGGGGAAGGGTGTGTGTGGGGGGGGGGGGGTGTGTGGGGGGGGGGGGTTTGTGGGTGGGAGGGAGTTGTGGGAGGAGAGGGGTGTGTGAGCGGGTGGGGAGTGAGCTCGGAGCATAGACGCGGAAGGGCCATGGGTAGAGGGGAGCATCACAGTAGAGGGGGGAGCAGCCAGCGAGGGGGACCAGAGGGGTAGTGACTGGAATTTGCGGTGCGATGGGGACTCCTCCGCCGGGATCATAGTCTCCGCTTTCCGTTTGGCGACATTGGCAACATCTCCGACTCTGGGCTGGGCTGGGTCTCCCACGCTGGGCTGCTGCTGGGGGCTGGGCTGCTGCTGGGGGCTGGGCTGCTGCTGGGGGCGGGGCTGCTGCTTGGGGTTGGGCTGCTTCGGCTCCCTCCGAAAGTCCGGTGGGAAACCTCTGCTGGCCATCCTCAGCTCCAGTAAAGACGCGATGGCACAGGAAGGAGTGGACCGTCCCAGGGAGTGGCAGGGGAAGAGACTAATCCGCGGCACTGACTGTAAGGAGAAGAGATCGATCTGCGCATGCGTGATTTTTAAGATTTTTAAAAAACAGCTCAGTGATATGGGACAAACAAGTGATATTGGTAAAATAAAATAAATGTGTCAATCGTAGATGGGGCACTTTGGTTGGCATGGATGAGTTGGATGGAAGGACTTGTATCCATGCTGTATGACTATGATTCTTTAAGCTTACAAATTGTGGTTGCTGTTCGCAAAGGAAGCACTTTCGCCACTTGCACATCCCTACACCTAAAATAAGGTAGAGACCAGCACTCTCTATATATTTCTTTAAAAAAAACACTTCCTGGATGCATTGAACAAATTCCACCTCATCCAGGTGCCTTACATAAAGGCAGGCCCAGTCAATATTGGGAAAGTTAAAATCACCCACTTCTGCTTTTACATCCAGCTGCTCTTTGCCTGTTTTTCTTACAATTTCTGCTGATTATTTGGAGGTCTATCGTACAATCCCATCATGGTTATCACTTGCTTTTTACTTCCAAGTTGTATAATTACAAAGCAAAGATGAAAAGTACAGGTGATATAATGGCTGAAGATCTATGGGAGGTGCACACTAAACATGTAACTGTTAGAGATATAGTAGCAACTAAAGCAGAGGTTGGGCACATCTTCACCTCATTAATAAACAAAATATACTGAGAATGTTGAAATTCTGAAATAAAAACAGGCAATGCTGAAATTATTCCAGATGAGGCGCTTCTGCAAAAACAAAAAAAACTGTGGCGTAATGTTCGTGCTGTTGCCTAACAGCGCCAGACACCCGGTTTCGATCCTGACCACTGGTGCTGTCTGTATGGAGTTTGTACATTCTTTCTGTGACCACGTGGGTTTTCTCCGGGTGCTCCTATTTCCCCTCACACTTCAGAGACGTCCAGGTTTGAAGGTTAATTGGCTTCAGTAGAAATTGTAAATTGTCCCTAGTGTGTAGGATAGTGCTAATGTACAGGCTGATTGCCACACAAGGGCCGAGTGTTTCCACACGGTATCTCTAATGTCTAATAGTCTGAAGTGGGTTGCAATAAACAATATTAGCATAATACATGGCTACATGGAGAAAGGAGCATTAAAAGGAAGATAGAGGGAGTGAGGGTCGAAGGGCCTGTGCTGTCCTGTTCTATGAAAGTCTATGATAGAGTGGAAAGGTGGTGGTGTTAAATGGTAAGTAGTGACGGTGCACCTCGACAGATTGACAATCAGGCAAAGAAAGAAACAAAAGCCGAGTCTGGGGAATGTGAAAATGGGAAATGGAACTGACTATTATCTGAAATTGTTAAACTTAATATTGAATCCTGTTCCAATTTGCTTAATCAAAAGATAAGGTTCATTAGTGTAATTCATGGGGTCAAGTGCAGAGAGGTCAGATTGAGAGCGTGGCAGAGAATTTAAATGGCAGCTTGTAGGAAGGAACGGCAGATGCTGGTTTAAACTGAACATAGACACAAAATGCTGGAGTAACTCAGTGGGACAGGCAGCATCTCCGGGGTGAAGGAATGGGTGACATTTTGGGTCAAGGCCCTTCTTCAGACTAAGACCATTCAGACTAAATGGCAGCTGTCTGAATGTGGGGATCTTACTAGTGCACTGAAAAGAGATAAGCACAATCTTGGTTTGGTCTTCCCAATGTAAAGGAAAACCATTACACTGAGTAAAGAGTGTGAATTAGATACGTGCATTAAACTGTAGGTGGGTTGGTATATGCATGCACTTGCCACCATCTCATTTTCTTTCAAGAAACTATTCCATTCTCCAAATTTCTCTGTCTCTGTTGCATCTGTTATGATGATACGGTCTGCTATCCTAATACTTTTAATATGTCTTAATTTTCCCTCTGCCAAGTTATCATCATCTATCATAGTTAGGAAGACCCTGGTGGTTTCTCTCCCATTCCCCACACTTCCACTCTCACTGTTTCCCCTTCCCCTTCTCCTTAACCTCTATCATCAATTGGTCTCCACTGTCTTCTGTGGCAGAGAATTCCACAGATTCACAACTCTCTGGGTGAAAATGTTTTTCTTCATCTCAGTCCTAAATGGCCAACTCCTTATTCTTAAACTGTGACCCCCAGTTCTGGACTCCCCCAACAACGGGATTGTTTTTCCTGCATCTAGCCTGTCCAATCCCTTAAGGATTGTATATGTTTCTAAAAGATATCCTCTCATTCTTCGAAATTCCAGTGAATACAAGCCCAGTCGTCCCATTCTTTCATCATATGTCAGTCCTGCCATCCCGGGATTTAACCTGGTGAACCTACGCTGCACTCCCTCAATAGCAACCAGTCAGGATACCTTCTTCAGTGCATCTGTTGAGTATTTGATAACATGCTGAATAACTTTCAAGGATGTAGATGCACTGTTGTACTTTCTTTGTGAATACATTTATGTGCTGGAGAGGTCATCCGAGGTATTAGTGCCCAGGACATAGAAACTGTTAATTCTCTGTACCATCAACCTACCAATGAAAAATTGTATAAAGTCCCCCGACCTACCCTTTCTAAAGTCAACAATTAGTTCCTTGGACAGACACAAAATAAAAAAAGAAAATGAAAAAGAAAAAAAGTGGGCAGCACATTGATGCAGTGGTAGAGTTCCTGCCTTACAGAGCCACAGACCCAGGTTTGATCCTGACGGGATTTGTACGTTCTCCCTATGGCCATGTGGGTTTTCTCCGGGTGCTCCGGTTTCCTCCCTCATTCCAAGGAAGGACAGGTTTGTAGGTTAATTGGCTTGAGTTTCAGGTCTGTTTCTGCGCTGTATCTCTAAAGTCTGACGTCTGAATACACTCTCAATTACTTGGTATACAGTAGTTCAGCCCCACAATTTTATTAGTGCCCGTTAATCACTTCTGGTAGAGATTAGTCACAGAAAACTAAAGTGCAATCTAAAGACAAAAAAAATCATCTATTTTGAGATCAATATAATCCAGTCACACATTATTTACGTAAGTTTAGCTCTACTACATTTGACCTTCCCACCTCACACAAAGCTCTCAACTTCTATATTCTAGTTCATAGAGTGTGCAACTTGTGATTTTTTGTGAAGATAGACAGTAACTCAGCGGGACAAGCAGCATCTCTGGAGAGAAGGAATGGGTGACGTGTCGGGTTGAGACCCTTCTTCTGTTTAAACCAGCATCTGCAGTTTCTTGCTAAACATTGTGATTGTTTTTTTGTCGCAATATGAAGGTGTTAATAGTTTAGTTTTTAGTTTTAGTTTATTTATTTTTACGTGTACCGAGGTACAGAGAAAAGCGTTTGTTGCATGCTAACCATTCGGCAGAAGGCGTTAATAATTATAGGAGCAGAATTTGTGTTTGATTCTCGGTACATTATGTGCATGGCATTATCAGCGGCTGACTGTGCACACCTTTGGACTTTCACTTCCATTGATGCCTTCTTGAACCAAACAAGCAACAGGCCAAATTGGAGGAACAGCACCTCATATTTAGCTTGGGCAGCTTACACCCCAGCGGTTTAAACATTGACTTCTCAAACTTCAAGTAACCCTTGCTTTCCCTCGCTCTCCATCCTTCTCCCCTTCCCAATTTTACAACCAGTCTGACAGTCTCCAACTTCATTTTATCTGTTTGCTTTGTTATTACCTTCTCCCAGCTAACAATGATCTATTCTACATTGTTCTTGATCTCTATCCCCTTTGTCCTGTTTTCACACCTTACACTTCCTTATCTATGTATCTCCCTCTCGCCTGACACCCGTCTGAAGAAGGGTCTCGTCCCGAAATGTCACCCATTCCTTCTCTCCAGAAATGCTGCCTGTCGCGCTGAGTTACTCCAACATTTTGTGTCTATCTAACAGGACACCAGGCATGACCCCATGCTGCTTTTCATCTGTTATCTCTTGAGAGTTTAAGCAACTCTAGCCAGAAGAATTGTTTGCAAAGGAGATGCCCATTTTATTGACATTTTCTGCTGAGACAAATTGGTGTTGTGGGGAATGCTAAAGACTTTAATATGTTGTAAATTCATCATTATAAAGGCATCATTTAATGTTGTCATGATTTGGTGCCTGGAATGGTCATGTGCACTGTAGGAAGTCTTAAGAGCTCACTTCTTTCTGCTGAGTCATTACTGTTCTGGTCACTATACATAGTAACATTGTGAATGATTTCTTCCAGCGAAATAAATTCTTAGCAAAAGCATTTATAATGTCTCACATCAAAATCAGGTAATTTATTTATTTAACTGATTGGAAAAAGTTAAATCCTTGGGCAGCTTACAACCCAGCGGTATGAATATTGATTTCTCTAATTTCAGGTAACCTTTGCATTCCCTCTCTCTCTCTCTCTCCCTCTCCCTCTCCCCCCCGTCATCGTACTAGTTTCACTCTCGTCCTGCTTAGTTTCACTGTTTGTATCCACTCGTTATCATCATTTCCACATCCAACAATGGACCATTGTGGGCTCCACCTTTCCTTAATCATCAGTGCTGGCTTTGATTTGTTCTTTTCACACCTTTCATTTGTTCTTTGCACCTTTTCATATCTCCAGTTTCTTTCTCCCCTGACTCTCAGCCCGAAGAAGGGTCTCGACCTGAAATATCACCTTTTCCTTTTCTCCAGAGATGCTGCCTGAACTTCTAAGTTACTCCAGCACTTTGTGTCTATCCTGATCCTCTGATTTTAGTTCATCGCCGATGTCCTAAGTCCCTGGAAACAATTGTTGACTGATTACAGTCGGATGTGAAGGGATAGATCTGATTTAATGAGAACTGATTGTGCAGCCAGAGGAAGTAACATTCATTGCAGAATTTGATAGCAAGTCACAGAGTGTTTCAATTACTCAAGGTCACACCAGTCATTGTGGGGTAGTGCTTTATATTTTTGTAATGTCAGCCAAAATTGCAGATGCCTCCTTCCTGAGAGGCAGATATTAAAGTGACGGTACAGTTCTGTTACAGAATGCAGTTGTTTTGTGTTACAATGAATATTAAGGGCATGTCGTTCTGCTTCCTGACATTAAATATTGCAAGACCTGGTGGGAATGGATAATAAAACTAATCCAAAGTATTCAGTTTCAGCATTTCTAATAGATCCATGTTATGTATCACCGATCTGCATTAATATTAACAGTTTTCATAGCCAGGGAGCATGTCTGCACAAGGAAGACGTTTGCCAGGTAGACTCCAGTATAAATGCTGTGAAGGCAGGCTCTGTATCAAAGTATTTTGAGTTATTTATGTGTAACAGTATATCTTGTACAAGTGTACAATATAATTCACAGGTATTCCACATAAGCTATTGTGTCCAAACACTTCTGGCAGTGAAGAGGTTAACTGGTTAAAAATAAAGCACAACAATTGAATCAATACCTCAAAAATATCTTAAATTGTGTTAACAAAGGGTGTAGAAGTTTGAAAGCTACGGAGAGAATAATGTGAAGGAGGGTCTACGGTGTTGTATATGTTATTGAAGAGTCCTGTAATTCAGTATGTGAAGTATAGCTCACCATAGGAAATGCTTTTCTTTAAAGTACTGCAATGCAGTGCTTGCAAAATTCCTGCACAGCGCAGAACACAATTGCATATTTCCCACATAATAGAAAATACAGTTCAATTCTAGGCTAAATTGCCTTCAGCAAGATCAAAGGGAAAAGTTAATATTGATAAGAGACAAATAAATTGACAGATAAAAAGATTCATTTGGTGGGGTTTTTTGTTCCTTGCCAAGGTAACCTTGAATAGGTTGTTGGTGCTGATAGAAAACGTAAACAGAGAGAAAAATCCTTTATGAAACATACCTCGTGAAGATATAAACAGTTTTATTTCTCTACCGATCATGTTCTATTATAGTTTATATTAATAATAAATTGGGGAAAAAAAAGTATTAGGGGAAACAGAAAAAATAAGGTGAATTTAAATGAAATAATATTTGAGTGTTGTTAAAGTCTGCTTTGCCCATTGTATTGAATGTGGAAATTTTGAGATCATAAGTTTCTAATAGCTCTTGCACGTTGGTCAAATGTACCTAACAGTGGTCGGGAAATTGGATAGCATTGGAAAATAGTAGACATTTGGAGTCATACAATTGGAGCCAGGCATTTCTCCCCACTGAGTCTATAACCATCAATTACAATTTACACTCACCCTACACTAAGGGTTATTTACAGTATCCAATCAACCTACCCTCCTGCATCAATCCCATACCAATCCCATTTTTATTGCCCCATATTCCAATCAACTTTGTCAAGATTCTACCACTCGCCTTCACACTGTCAATCCTATTTTGCTCCACTCAGAATGTTGTTTTCAATTCTATGTATGTCAAAATGCCACCCAAACCATGCTTTAGCCAAAGGGTTCTGTATAGACCCAACCCCATCACAGATGGCAAGTCTGTATCACCAACTCAACATTTTTCTTAAATCTTTCTTTCACCAGTACTGCATTCCATCTTTAGTTTTAGTTTAGAGATACAGCATGGAAACAGAACCATTGTGCCACCAAGCCCATGCCAAGCATCGATCGCTTGTCCACTCTAGTTCTGTGTTATCCCATTTTCACATCCACTCCTAGACATATTACAGACAATTTACAGAGGCAATTAACCTACAAACCAGCATGTTTGGGATGTTTAAGATTTAAGAATAAGGGGTAGGCCATTTAGGACTGAGATGAGGAAAAACCCTTTCACCCAGAGCATTGTGAATCTGTGGAATTCTCTGCCACAGAAAGCAATGGAGGCCAATTCACTGGATGTATTCAAGAGAGAGTTTGAAATAGCTCTTTTGGCTAACGGAATCAGGGTATATGGGGTAAAAGCAGGAAGAATGTACTGATTCTGGATGATCAGCGATGATCATATTGAATGGCGGTACTGGCTCAAAGGGCTGAATGCCCTACTCCAGCACCTGCTTTCTATGTTTCTATGTGGGGAATACACAGAACATCTAGAGGAAACAGATAACAAAAACTTTGTACAGATAACAAGGCAGCACCCGAGGTCAGGATAGAACCCAGTTCTCTGAGGTTCTGTGAGGCTGTGAGCTGTGCCACTGACTACTTCCAGGATTTGTCAATACAAGCATCTACTTTCTGCGCAAAACGCAGCGCTGGCGTAATTCAACGGGTCAGACAGCATCCAAGAAGGACATGGATAGGTAACATTTCTCATCTCCTTCCTAGAAGAACATCCTTTAATTCTATGGCTATGATCTCTAGTCCTAGACTCTCCCACTAGTGGAAACATCTTGTCCAAGCCTTTCACCATTCTGTATGTTTCAATGATGTCCCCCCCCCCTCATTCTTCTAAACTCTAGTGAGTGCAGGCCCAGTGTTGATAAACTCCTCTAGTCATTTGCAGCCAAGCAGAAAAAGCCCCCTTTATTGCCACTCTTTGTCTTCTGCCAGCCTGCTATCCGTGCTAGTATCTGCCCTTTTATACCGTGGGCTCTCATCTTCCTTAGCAGCCTCACCTCACATGTGGCACTTTATCCAAGGCTTGCTGAAAATCTAAGTAAACAACATCTACTGACTCTCTTTTGTCTGTCCTGCTATTTACATCTTTAAAGAATTCCAGCAAAGAGAGGAGTGAAAAGAATGGGTGGGAGCTACCTAAAATCAGAGAATTCAATGTTCATATCATTAGGATGTAAGTCTACAAGCCTACAAGTACGTTGCAGAATATGAAGTGCTGTCTCTCCAGTTTGCTTATGACCTTACTCTGTCAATGGACGATGCCCGACAGAAAGATTAGCTTTTTTTTTTAATAAACCTCGCCTCGCCTGCCTCATTAACACAAAGCTTACTGCTGGATGTGCTTTGTGAAAATGGACCCAATGTGGGCTCCAAGTATAGGATGTTGCTTTTAGCATGAGCGAAAAATTGTATAACTTATGATTTTGAAGGAGAATCACTAAAATATGCATGTTTTACAATGATATATTTCATGGAGATAATGTTCTCTAGTACCCCGGTAAGTGAAAATTATAAAAGTTCCTTGGTCTGAACTGACAAAGTTCTGAACAAGTGTCTCCCTACTGACATGTTAACTCTATTTCTCTTGCCACAGATGCAGCATGGCCTGCTGAGTATTTCAAGCATTTTCTGTTTTTATCCTCTCGTTCCGCCTTGAGCAAGGGGAATGAGAACTAAAGGGCCTGT
Organism: Leucoraja erinaceus; assembly: GCF_028641065.1. Lineage (NCBI taxonomy): Eukaryota > Metazoa > Chordata > Chondrichthyes > Rajiformes > Rajidae > Leucoraja > Leucoraja erinaceus. The sequence goes on from NC_073400.1 coordinate 11,675,813, forward strand.
CCCACTTCAGCGTCATTTGCGTGTCATTTACGCGTCACGACGCATGACACGCGCATGGTGCGTGGTGACGTAGGCAGTGGTGTGAGGTCACGTGTGGCGCCCCAGGATTTTAGGATGTACAAAATCTTCGTGTGCCATCTGCGTGTCGTGCAAATGATGGCCAAGTGGGACAGGCCCTTAACTCACACTATGATAATCACAAAATGCTGGAGTACCTCAGCGTCCATTGAGAAAATGAATGGGTGACATTTTGGATCAGCACCCATCTTCAGACTGATTCACCTATCCAAGTTCTCCAGAGGGCTCGGGTACTTTTCGGCGCCACCGTTTCGGCGCCTCCGTTTATAATATCTGTACTCATCAGAACCCTAACCCTGACCCTAACCCTAACACCCCGAAACCTTAACCCTAACACCCTGAAAAGGCTAAAACGGCAGCGCCGAACCGGCAGCGCTGAATGGTACCATTCCGCTCCAGAGATGCTACTTAGCCTGCTGAGTGACTCCAGCACTTTGTGTCGTTGTTTATAATCCTGCATCTACAGTTCCTTGTGTCCACAGTTATACACCATAAAGTAGACCACATCAGTTGTTTTCAAATATATTCACAAAATGCTGGAGTAACTCAGCAAGTCAGGAGGCATCTCTGGAGAACAAGAATAAGTGACATTTAGGTTGGACCCTTTTTCAGACCTCCTTTTCTTCAGAGATGCAGTCTGACTTGTTGAATTACTCCAGCGTTTTGTGTCTATTTTTGGTATAATGTAGCATCTTCAGTTCCTTTTTATTACATTTTATAACACACACTATAGCTGTTACTTATAGTGACCTAAAATGACAGGGACACGTTCTGTTTGGTTTTTAAATGTCATCCATGCACTTGAAACCGATACATGGCTGCCTAGTAATGAAAATCAGACACCTTAGCCATTCATTTGCAAAACACAAAAGAAAATTAAGTATACCATGCATCAGGCTTTACATAAGTGGCACAAGGACAAGGCCAATGTTGTTCAGGTTGTTCAATGTTGGCTAACAAGCACCAGAGCAGAGACAACTTGCTCTATTTACTTGAAGGATGAAGGATAATATATAACGGTACAAGGTTTTATTAAGAGCCATCATCAGATGGAGTTTGTTGTTCTTTACCCGAGAATGCTGCTGTTACTGATAACATATCAAGATTTTGTCAAGGATAAACATTCTTGCGGAGCACACATAAATCTGAGGAACATTCATCGAGCAATAGATACGCACCAACAATATGAGAGCCATGGAGATTCTTTGGCATGTTTCATTATATGAGTTGAAATCAAAAGAAAAACTAAAAGCATTAACTTAGATTAGTTTGATTTAGTTTGTTGTCACGTGTACCGAGGTACAGTGAAAAGCTTTTGTCTCATGCTAACCAGTCATCGGAACAACAATATATGATTACAGTCGAGCCAGCCACAATGTACAGATACATGTAAGGGAATAACGTTTAGTGCAAGATAGAACCAGTAAAGTCTGATCAAAGATAATCTGAGCGTCTCCAAATGAGGTGGACAGTGGTTCAGGACTGCTCTCTAGTTGTGGTAGGCTGGTTCAGTTGTCTGATAACAGCTGGGAAGAAACTGTCCCTGTATCTGGAGGTGTGCGTTTAGACACTTTTATACCTTTTGCCCCATGGGAGCGGGGAGAAGAGGGAGTGGCCAGGCTGCAACTTGAAATTGATTGTGATGATGGCCTTGCCGAGGCAGCGTGAGGTATACATTGAGAGTCAATAAAAGGGGGTTGGTTTTTTTGATGGTCTGGGCTGGGTCCACAATTCTGTGCAATTTCTTGCAGTCTTGGATGGATGGAATTGTTCCCAAACCATGCTGCAGTTAACATCGGGACTTAATTTCAGAAAATAAATATCCCTGAAATTTTTATTTCTTATTTCCAGAATTCCTTCTGCATTATTTGCTTTTTCAAATCAGAATTCTATTTCTCTAGATGTGCATTAGTTTACTCCATCACTTTTGTACATGTGATAATGAGGAACCATTGAACCATTGAGATTGTGAGAAAGTCGAATTTTAGGAGCTCATAAGTAGATGAACGTTTACCAATTGAACAGAAAATGTAAAAAATGATTAAAAAAAAGGCTCAGTTGGTCAGTGTGTTTCCTAAGAAATAGAACGCTACTGTTTCTGATATAGGGCTACGCAGCGGTAGAGTTGCTGCCTTACAGCGCTTGGACTGCTGGAGACCCAGGTTCGATCCTGACTATGGGTGCTGTCTGTACAGAGTTTGTATGTTCTCTCTGTGACTGCGTGCGTTTTCTCTGAGATCTTCGGTTTTCTCCCGCACTCCAAAGATGTACAGGTTTGTAGGTTAATAGACTTGGTGTATGTGTAAATTGTCCCGAGTTTATGTAGGATAGTGTTAATGTGCAGCGATCACTGGTCAGTACGGGCTTGGTGGGCCGAAGGGCCTGTATCCGTGCTGTATCTCTAAACTAATCTGAGATTGTTTTCCTTTCATCAGAATGAAGGAGAGTTAGAGAAATTAAACAACATAAGATTCAGGGAGTGAGGAGGGGAGAGAGAGGGGAGAAAACAAATAGAAATGTCAGCAAGAGGGTGTCTTTGAGTCACGCACTGTGGAATTAGGCCCTTCGGCCCAACTCATCCATACTGAACAATATAACTCATCTAAGCAAGTCCCATTTGTCTGCGTTTGGTCTATATCTCTCTAAACCTTTTGGAAGGTGAAATACTTTTCTTTGCTCAAAGAGCAATAAGACTATTGCCATATAAACACAATCCCAGATTAAGTACATACTGCATAAAAAAGCCCACTGAGCATATTCATTTTGATTAAATACCTATATACTGACTCTTGAAACAAAAGCTACCAACTTTGTCACTGAAAGTGCACAATGCATATTAACGTTTACTATCTGTACCTGACTCCACCTGATGCTGCTGCTTTTTTTTGCACTGACACTTTAATGACAAACTCTGGCACTGGCCACATAAATCGACTACCCTGGAAAATATATGACTGTTTTTACGTATTTTATTGTTGTTGTTTTTCACCTGCATTTTTTTTTACTATTCCTACTGTTTTTTTTTATCAGGGACTGGATTGTTTTTATTTATGTGTGAAATGTTCAAGTTTTATGTGTGATGCTCTGGTATTCCCTGGGAAACATCTTCTCATTTTGCACTGTACAACTGCGGCTTTGCAAGATGACAATAAAGGTTGATTTGATTTGATTTGATTTGTATTGTGAAGAGAGACACAAAAAGGCTGGAGTAATGCAGCGGGTCAGATAGCATCTCTGGAGAAAAGGGAGACTCTTCTTCTGAAGGTCTCGCCCCGAAACGTCACCTATTCCTTTTCTCCAGAGATGCTGCCTGTCCCGCTGAGTTACTCCAGTATTTTGTGTCTATCTTCAGTTTAAACCAGCACCTGCATTTCCTTCCTGCACATAATATTTGTATTGTTTTCATTATTCAACTTTGCTAGTTTCTAAAATTAAATTGAAGGAACCCCATTATGTTTTATTATCTGTAAAATGGAGCCAGATGTTACTTCACGTGGAGTAACATTTTTCCTATGCTACATAAATTAATTTTATTCAACACCAACTCACTGCATTGCTAGAAATTCTACATGGGCTGTCCGTACACAGACAAGTAAATGCACAGATGGTGCAGGGCATCTGCAGTGATGTCAAATTCCATGGATGGTGTAGATAATTAATTCACTGGAAAGTAAGAAAAACAGAAGAAAACTCGAGGGTCATTAAGGAATTTAATGCCACGGAAAGATCAATTTGCAAAAGGTTTAATAGTGCTGAAAATATGCAGATTTATTTTTAATAAAAAAAAGTTTTGCAACAATTCTTCCTCATTTAGAAATGGATAACTTTATGGCATTTAGGGGATAGTGTAGGGTCTAGTAAAAATGAGCATATAGGTTGAATGAATGATTGGAGGTGGACACAAAATGCTGGAGTAACTCAGTGGGACAGGCAGCATCTCTGGAGGGAAGGAATGGGCGACGTTTCAGGTCGGGACCCTTCTTCAGACTGATTGATTGAATGACTGATTGATTTATTAGAATGATTGAATGATTAATGGATTGATTGATGCATTCAGTTTAGTTTATTGTCACATGTACCGAGGTACAGTGAAAAGCTTTTGTTGCATGCTAACCAGTGGTGTTTTGTTGCGTGCTAACCAGTCATTGTTGGATTGATAGATTGTTGGATTGACTCAAAGCTGGAGTAACTCAGCGAGACAGGCAGCATCTCTGCGTGACATTTTGGGTTGAGATCCTTCTTCAGACGTCTCGACCAGAAAAATCACCATTCCTTCTGAAGTTCTTTCATACACATTGATGAATTGACTGATTGATTGAATGAATGATTGAGTCTATACCTACAATCGATTACCATGTTATCCCCTCTTTCTCATCTACTCCCTACATACTGGGGCCAATTAACCTACAAACCGGATGTGCAGTGGCTCAGTGGATAAGGCACAGGTATTTACAGGCCTGAGCACTTAATCCAAGGATTTGAGGGGATATCCCACCGGAGTTGCTGAGGAAACTAAACCTGGAATCAAAAAGAAGTTTCAGCAATGGTGACCATGAAACTACCAGATTGTAACATCTCATTCCTTGCTATCCTCAGCAAAGGAAATTGACTGTCCTTGCCTGGTGTGGTCTGTGTGACTCCAGTATCACATAGAATTAGCTGACACTCTGGTTTAGTTTAGAGATACAGTGCGGAAACAGGCCCTTTGGCCCACGCGATCTCTGCACATTAATACCATCTTACTAGGGACAATTTGCATTTATACCAAGCCAATTAACCTACAAACCTGTACATCTTTGGAGCGTGGGAGGAAACCAAAGATCTCGGAGAAAACCCACATGGTCACAGGGAGAATGTACAAACTCCGTACAGACAGCACCCATAGTCGGGATCGAACCTGGGTCTCTGGCACTACAAGTGCTGTAAGGCAGCAACTCTACCACTGCGCCACTGTGCTGCCTTAATTTAACTTAATTGCTACCTGAAGCTAACAAGCAAGTCATTGTGTTCAGAGGTCAATTAGGGTCATGGATATATGTCGGCCTTCTCAAGAATGTTGATTCATGAGAATGAATAAAACAAAACATGATTTCCTATTTCCAGCTCCAGGGACTGTGACAGAAGTTTGAGTCTGATCCCAACAATGAAAATATCTGTGCTGATTATGCACATCAACTAAAGTGCTTTGCAGTACTGTTCTTCATCTTTCTGACATTATGAGTTAAAGCTACCCTTATAATAAGTCTTCCATTGACAAGATACTCAAAAACAAAGGTTCTGACATTTACTTCTTGCTATCTCTCACATTTTGCAGCAGCCAGCATTAGGGCTAATCTCATTACAATCTAAAATCAATGGACTCTGATAACTGTATTTGAAAAAAGACGGCACATAATTGTAGGAACACTAAATTAGTAAGGCTTGCATTGTTAAGTTGTTGCAGGTGATGTCCACTCTGTGATGATACAAAGGTTTAAACAGCCTTCATACAGAACACAAACCTTGGTTTGTTGGTTACAGCCTCTGTAAATTGTCCCTAGTGTGTATTGACTGTGTAAAAATAATGTGAAAGAGTGATCGATAGTCTGTGTGGACCCGGTGTGCCGAAGGGCCTATTTCCATGCTGTATCTTTAAATGAAATTAACTAAACAATTTATAATAACAGTTGCCAATGCATAATTACAGGGGTGGCACAGTGGTGCAGCAGTAGAGTTGTTGCCTTACAGCACCAGTGAGCCGGGTTTGATCCTGATTACGGGTGCTGTCTGTATGGAGTTTGTATGTTATCCCTGTGACTGCATGGGATTTCCCCTGGTGCTTCGGTTTATCCCACACTCTAAAGACATACAGGTTTGTAGGTTAATTAGCTTCGATAAAATTGTAAACTGTCCCTAGAGTGTAGGATAGTGCTAGTGTATGGGGTGATCGCTAGTTGGCGTGGATTCGTTGGGCCGAAGGGCCTGTTTCTATGCTGTGTCTCTAAAAAAAAAAGCACCATGTTCTTCTGAACTCCAAGTTCTCAAGTTTTGACATTGTTTATTCCATAATGCAATGAAACTGAGCAAAACAGAACTTGAAATGTATTGCAATCCAATGTACTCTATATTTCTTACAGATTACGATATATTTTTCAAGAGCAAGTAAACCAAAAACTATGCAAATGTGCAGGAAGTAACTGCAGATGTTGGTTTACACGGAAGATAGACAGAAAATGCTGGAGTAACTCAGCGGGTCAGGCAGCTTCTCTGGTGAAAGGAATTGGTGACTTTTCGGGTTGAGACCCTTCCTCAGACTCTTTGGATCAAGCCTCTTCTTTAGACTTCTTCAGACCCTTCTTCAGACTTCAGACTTGATCTCACCTTCTCTGTCAGAGGAAATTGATTATCGACTGATATCCAAATTAAACCCTGAAGAAGGGTCTCGACCCAAAACGTCACCTATTCCTTTTCTCCAGAAACTCTGCCTGACCAGTTGAGTTACTCCAGCATTTTGTGTCTATAAACAAGTGTACAATCATTTTAATTTAATTCGCAGGAAAAAGCTATTCCTTAAAATAAAAACTAGAAATTCCGTTAAATCTTCAGCTATTGAACTTGGTGAAATACTTATCTAATATCACTATGGGTCCATCTAATCAGAGCCAAAGATCTGTCTGCACAGCATAGTGAGGATGAAGTGTTGCATATCTATTACATATCCATTTCATGCTTCTGTAATAGCCTTGCCTTCTGGTCCTGTCAAATTGATCCCATTTACATTGTGGTTCAGATTCCAGGGCAATGAAAAAATGAAGCCACGGTGTGTCGTAACGCTGTGCTTCAAAGACATATTTTTCTACTTGCCTTCTGGCTACTAGGATTGCTGGATGACTGCAGTATCTATGGAAAGAGGGAATTGGTGACGTTTCGGGTCGAGACCCTTCTTCAGACTGATGTCAGAGGGGGTAGGACAAGGAAAGAATGTTAGGCGGAAGCAGATGGCCCATAGGACAGAAAGGTAAATCAGCAGCTGAAAAATTCCATTACTGGCCTGAACAAATGGATCATATATATTCAACTGGCTCCCAGCTAAGGAAGCAACACTTTTACATGACTGCCACAATGCTGTAGATGTAAACAATCACAATGGTGTTATCTTCCTCAGCAGGCAGAGTTGGTGTCTGCATTGGGCCAGACCTCCAGGGTCATCAACAGTGTTGGAAGAGAAATACATTACAAGAATTGCCTGTTTTTTTTACGTAATGATTCTGGGTGAATTAATGTCCTTGCCTTCATCTCTCTCTTGCAGGTTAATTCATGAATATAAATTTGTTTTGAGAGCAAATTTTGCATTGTAATGGAGAAGGCATTTGGACAGGAACATGGACTGGAAAGGTTTTGAGAAAGACACAAAATGCTGGAGAAACTCAGCGGGCGAGGCAGTATCTAAGGAAAGAAGGAATTGGTGACGTTTCGGGTCGAGACCCTTCTTCAGACTGATGTCAGAGGAGGTAGGACAAGGAAAGAAAGTACCTGTGGAGGGGGTGGTTTAGGTGGGAAGGGACGAGTTGACCAGGGAGTTACGGAGGGAACAGTCTCTGCAAAAAGCAGAAAGCGGCAGAGATGGGAAGATGTGGCCAGTAGTGGTTTTGAGGAACATGGGCCATACGCGGATAGGTGGGACCAGCATAGATGGGGCATCTTAGGTCAGCAAGAGCAAGTTGGGCCGAAGGACCTGTTTCTGCACTGTATATTCAACTCTAGCTGCATTTATTTTAAACGATTATTGGGGAGTGAGATAAGTAAACTGGATACACAGATACTATGACAATATGATCAATAGAGGTGAAGAGTGTGTTACACTCCCTCAACCTTAGTTACTAAATCAGCGAATCACTGACAAATCAGTCTGAAGAAAGGCCACGACCAGAAACATCTCCCATCATTTTTTCTCCAGAGATGCTGCCTGCCCTGCTGAGATACTCCAGCACTTTGTGTCACTTACCCAAATTCTCTGTATCATTCCTATTCAAATGCGACCAGTACCACAAACACTTTTCAAAATCACATGTTAACAGTTAATTTTTCTAATTCAATCTGTGACATTATGAATTCCTCATGACAGCAGTAAGTGGAGCTAAGTTTTAAAACATAAACAGTAATCTAAACTGATGTCATATGCAGGTTTCAACTAGATTTGTTTGCTCTCAGATTAACTGCAACCACAAGAGAGCAGAGCTTTAAATTTAACATTAGACAATCAAAATATCCCTTGAATATTATTACTATTTATTGTTGGAAATCACAATACTTAGCATGCACTAAAATCAAAAATACTCAACCATAATTATTGACAATAGGCTCTCAGTAATTGTGTTCACTCAAGATTCGCTCCATACTATTTCATTTTAAAATATTTTAATCTTTGCTTTTTTGTTGGTATAGATGCTGGAATATATTGAAGTTAGACACAAAGTGCTGGAATAGCTCAGCAGGTCAGGCAGCATCTATGGAGAACATGGATAGATTTAAAATGCTGGAGTAACTCCATAGGTGAGGCAGCATCTCTGGAAAAAATGGATGGGTGATGTTTCGGGTTGGAACCTTTCTTCAGACTGACGGACTTCAGGTCCCGACCCAAAACGTCACCCATCCATGTTCTCCAGAGATGTTGCCTGACCCGCTGGAGTTACTCCAGCACTTTGTGTCTATCTTTGCTTTTTCGTTGGTTTATTGGAAGGTATAAATTCAACTTCCATTGATTCGTTCCAATTTGGAATACCTTTGAAAATTTTAAATAGACCAGGCACGCATCCAAAGTACCAACTCTAGCACTTATAGCGTTCAAAATCTGAGTCAGTAACCATCTAAAAATACCTAACTCCTCAACATACAATCACAAATTGATGAGTCATTACTAACAGCCAGAATCTTGTGACTAAGAGGATGTTCACCATTTTAGAGTCATTTCAGAGATACACTGTCATAGAAGACCCCTTGGCCCACCTAGTTCATCAACTATCAGCACCCATCTACACCAATCCTAGATTAATCTCATTTTTACAAAATCCTCTCTGCATTGTAATCAACTCGTCTTGGACACCACCGTTCACCTACACATTAGGGGCAATTTACAGCAGCCAATTAACCTTCTGACTCTCACATCTTTGGGATGTGGGAGGAAACCGGAGCACCCAGAGGAAACCCACACATGGAGAACATGCAAACTCCAGACTGACAGCATCCGAGGTCAGGATTGAACCTTGGCGTCTGGTGCTGTGAGGCAGCAGCACTGCTTGCTGCGCCAATGTTCCACTCTAAAGTAAAAATAAATTTATCCTAGCCAACATTGGAATGAATTTCATTGAGACCTAATCAGAGCCCAGGGACATCACAAAAATGATGTTGAAGAACATAAAGCATAAGTTCATCAGTTCCAGGAGCATGATTAGGCCATTTGGCCCATCAAGTCTACTCCACCATTCAATCGTGGCTGATATATCTTTCCTTCCCAACCTCATTGTCCTGCGTTCTCCCCATAACCCCTGACACCCGTACCAATCAAGAATCTGTCAATCTCCAATTTTAAAATATCCACAGCCACCTGTGGCAATTAATTCCACAAATTCACCATTCAAGCATCAATGATGGAGTGAGCAGAGGTCAACCATATTTGGCCAATTAATTAATGAAATCTAGTAAACAGAACAAAATATTGCAGAGCTTTTAGTTGCCGAGCAAGCACAAAACCGCAGCTGGAACAGGAGCAGTGGTCTTAACCTTTAAGCATCTGGAAATCGTACGTGCCAAGGGCATTTGAATAGGAATTGCCATTCCTTCATCATCATGGCATCAAATATCTGAATGTTTTATTGTAACTGGAGGCAAGATGGCTGCTGTAGAACAACCTCCTCCAACCTCATCTACTGTAACCGCTGTTCTAGCTGTGGACTCCTATATATCGGCGAGACCAAGCACAACCTCCGCGATTGTTTTGCTGAACACTACTCAGCCCACCTAGGCCAACACAATCTCCCAATTGCCAAACACTTTAATGCCCCATCCCATTCCCATACTGACCTGTCTATCCTGGGCCTCCTCCACAGTCAGAGTGAGGCCAAACACAAATTGTAGGATTTTGCTTGGGCAGCTTACAACCCAGCGGTATAAATATTGATCTCTCTCGCTTCAAGTAACCCTTGCTTTCCCTCCATCCCTTCCCCACCGTAGTTCTCTCAAAAAGTTTCACTGTCCTTCTGATTAATTTTACTGTTTGTATTCCTCGTTGTCGGCCTCCCCTCAGCCAACAATGAACCATTGTACCATTCCTTGATCAGCATCTGCTTTGATTTGTCCTTTTCATACCTTACGTGCTCTTTGGACCCTACCATATCTCTAGTTCCCCTCCCCCCTGACTTCCAGTCTGAAGAAGGGTCTCGACCCGAAAAGTCACCCATTCCTTCTCTCCTGAGATGCCGCCTGCCCCACTGAGTTACTCCAGCATTTTGTATCTATCTTTGCTGTAGAACAATAGCAGTTTTTAGCAGACAATATGTCACCACCTTCTCAAGGGGAAAAACCTGGAATATCCTGAGATAACCCGAGGCAGCCACGGTGACACAGCAGTAGAGCTGCTGCCTTACAGCGCTTGCTTCCCGACCACGGGTGCTGTCTGTTTGGAGTTTGCACATTCTCCCCGTGACCGCGTGGGTTTTCTCCAAGATCTTCTGTTTCCTCCCACACTCCAAAGACGTGCAGGTTTGTAGGTTAATAGGCTTGTTGTATGTGTAAATTGTCCATAATGTGTGTAGGATAGTATTAATGTGCAGAGATCACTGGTCAGTGCGGACTTGGTGGGCCGAAGAGCCTGTTTTCGCGCTGTATCTCTAAACTAAACCAAACTAAATCTACAATTCATCAATGAATAAGTTAAGATAACAAACAGGAAGACATTTGCTATTTGCCATTCTCTGAAACGCCGAAGGTTGCGGGGAGACCTGATAAAACTATATAAAATTATGAGAGGGACAGATAGGGTAGATGGTCAGAACCTTTTTTCTCAGGATGGAAAATTCAAATACAAGAGGGCATAAATTTAAGGTGAGAGAGGCCAAGGTTTAAAGGAGCTGTACAGGGCAAGTGTTTTACAGAGGGTGGTAAATGCTTGGAACCCACTGTTCCAAGTGTTTTACAGAGGGTGGTGGTTGAGTCAGAAACGATAGTGGCATTTAACAGATTTTCAATAGGCATATGGATTTGCAGGGAATGGAGGGATATGCATTATGTGCAAGTAGATAAGAGATGGTCTTGGCACCATGTTTGACACAGACATTGCAGGCCTCAGGTCTTGTTTTTGTCCTGTACTATTCCCTGTTGTATTTTGTTGAAGTACTATATACTTGAAACACATTTTGAACAGTGTCAGACCGAGAGGATCTATACCATTTTTATGTTTTTTTGTCGTAGGTGGTTCGAGGTCTTATGTTTTCTTAATTCAGTCATTTTTCGCCCATTTGTCGTTTCTCGTTAATTGCCCCTGCCTTGGGTCTATTCTAGCAATCCTTCTGATGGATGTCATCTCACTGTGCTCTAGGGTAAGGAGTTGGAGGATATAGACCCAATGTGAATGGAGGGCTAGCAGTATATTTCCATGTCACTTGGAGGAGAACCCACCAATAGTGGTGCTCCCATATGCCAAGATCTTGTCCGACTTGGTGGTGGAGGTTCGGGTCGGCTTTCTGGTCGTGACCCTTCTTCAGACTGATGAAGGGTCCTGACCTGAAGCGTCACACATCCTTTTTCTCCACAGAGAGTCTGAAGAAAGGTTCCGACACACAATGTCACCTGTCCTTTTTCTCCAGAGAGTCTGAAGAAAGGTTCCCGACCTATAACGTGATCCATCCTTTATTTCCCAGAGTTGTTGCCTGACCCGCTGAATTCCTCCAGCAATTTGTACCTAACTTTAGTATAAACCGGCATCTGCAGTTCCTTTCTATACACTCCTTTTGCTATGGTGTCCCTCACAATTTTAGATAAATTATATTTTTGGGGATTAATAGGAGAATGTTACGTTAAGACACAGGGAAATACCCTATTTTGAACAGGGATGCGTGTTGTCTATAGAGACAACATTAGTTAGCTGTGGCTCACCCTATCCCTGGATGTTAATACTCTAGCAGTAATACACAAAGTAAAGAATTCAGAATGTGATGTGAATTCTATTTCTCGAATGTAATTTATTCTGAGGCTTACATTCTAATCTCCTCAAACCTCTTTTTATTATAAAACCCAACTGCTTTTCTACTCAAAGCTCAGTGAGATTGATTTGGATCTGTCTGCTGTGTAAAGCTGAATTCCATGTATTTGACTTGGGAGTGTTAGATTGTCTGAATGAAATGTACAATTGGTTACAACCCTGCCTCAGATGTGTCCACCAATTTTGAAGCCGACTACATTTGGGTAGGTACATGGATAGGAAAGGTTTTGGAGGCATATGGGCCAAATGCATGGAAAGAATGGATTGACTGGGCTTGTTTTCACTGGAATTTAGAAGGATGAGAGGATATCTTACAGAAACATAAAATTCTTAAGGGATTGGACAGGCTAGATGCAGGAAAAATGTTCCTGATGTTGGGGGAGTCCAGAACCAGGGGTCACAATTTAAGAATAAGGGGTAGGCCATTTAGGACTGAGATGAGGACACACTGTATCACCCAGAGAGTTGTGAATCTGTGGAATTATCTGCCATAGAAGGCAGTGGGGGCCAAATCACTGGATGTTTTCAAGAGAGAGTTAGATGTAACTCGGAGGGCTAACAGAATCAATGGATATGGGGTAAAAGCAGGAACGGATAACTGATGTTGGATGATCAGCCATGATCATATTGAATGGTTCGAAGGGCCGAATGGCCTGCTCCTGCACCTATTTATATGTAAGTGGGGCAAGCTTAGATGGGGCATCTTGGTTGTCATGGACAAGGGGGGCTGAAGGGCTTGTTTCCATACGGTATGATGTTTAGCATCTGCAGTTTTTTTTAATTACAATGAAAAGATTATGTTGAGTTTGTAAATTAATGTATACCATCAAAATAGACAAAGCAACCTCAGCTTCCAGTAATAAGCATCTTCACTTTGATAATAATACAGAAATTACCTGACCTAACCAAATATAATGTACTTCCAGCATTGTTATAAATAGACACTACAATTAAAAAGCAAAACAAAAATACTGCAGACACTGTAAATATGAAATAACAGACATTGCTGTAAACTTTAAGGTGCACAATGGCGCAGCGGTAGAGTTGCCTTACAACACCAGAGTTCGATCCCGATTACGAATGCTGCTTGTACGGAGTTTGTACATTCTCTCTATGACCACATGTGTTTACTCTTCCCACACTCCAATGACGTACAGGTTTGTAGGTTAATTGGCTTTGGTAAAATAATTTATTTTGTCCCTAGTGTGTAGGATATTGTTTGTGTATGGGGTGATCGCTGGTCAGCATGGACTCAGTGGGCCAGTTTCCACACTTTAACTCTAAAATCTAATGCTGGAAATAGTTAGTGGAACAGAATCCTAAGAGTAAGAAACGGAGTTAATGTTCCATCTCAATTTTGATTGAAGGTCATATACGTATCTGCTTTTGTTTCAGATCTCGAGTGGAAAGGATTGGGGATGTGCAAATATTTGGGGTGGGGGGGAGCGGGGAGTCAGTTTACCCCAAGACAGAAGGAGGAGGAGTTGTACAGTTTGATAGCCACAGGGATGAAGGATCTCCTGTGGCGTTTTGTACTGCATCTTGATGGAATGTAGGATTAATGTTGGGTGACTGATTAGCATTGCAAGACATTGTAAGTCAAGTCAAAATAAACCACTCCATGCTTGATTTCTCTAAAGCACACTCATCACCTCTTTCAGGCAATCATGGTGAATGGGGAACCTCGTTGGTTCCAATGACTATCTAATTTATGCTGCTGGTCCACTTTTTGTATTGTTTCACTTAAGGCTAGAACAACATCTCCACAAGAGAGAGATTTTTTTTGTTTGAGCAAATTTGATTGAAGGGAAATGGGAAATTTAAATATGACCTTGCACATGATGTACCTGCTAACCATCTAGTGATCAAATAAATTCACTGAGTTTGAACTATATAATTCAATGTGGTGACAATAACACTGTTAGATGCACATCTGACTTGCTGATAAATATGAAGAGATTTTGTTTTTAAAATTAATTTAGAATAATCGCCTTTGACAACTTCAAAGTGACCTAAGGAACCACATTGGGCTAATATACAGAGTTTTTAACCCAGGGTAGGGGAATCAAGAACCAGAGGACATAGGTTTGAGGTGAGAGGATCAAGATTTAATAAGAGCCCGTGGGGCAGCATTTTGACATAGAGAGTGGTTGGGTATATGGAACAAGCTGCCAGAGGAGGTAGTTCACACTGGTGCTATAATAATGTTTAAAATATATCTGGGCAGGTATATGGATTGGAAAGATTCTGGGGGCATTATGGGCCAAATACAAACGCGAGACGAGCTTAGATGGGGCATTTTGGTCGTCATGGACAACTTGGGCTAAAGGGTCTATTTCCATGCTGTATGACTATCTCATGATACATTTGCTGTGAAATTATTTTTTGTAGAGCACGTTTCCATGTTCAGCAATGCAATAATTGACCAGACAAACTATTTTTTATGTAATTGATTCAGGGAAAAATATTAATCTTACAATTGCAAAAGTCTCAAATACACACAACACTTTCTGAATGAAGACTGATATACAGGTGGGCACAGGAAGTTTATTCAGGATGAAGATGGGTCATGACCCAAAACCTCATCTGGCCATTCCCTCCACAGATGCTCCCTGACCAGCTGAGCTGCTGTAGCACTTGCGATTGTGACCAGCATCTGCAGGTCCATGTGTCCCCAGATATAGACAGGAGCTAAATGAAGGTAAGGTCACCTTTGATTAGACAGATACAGGCAATGTTCATAATATGGTTCGTGAAATGTGACACATCCTTTACATGGAGGGAACAGATCATTGATTTGTCACATGTTTAAGAAGGAACTGCAGATGCTGGCAAATCGAATGTAGACAAAAATGCTGGAGAAACTCAGCGGGTGATGCAGCATCTATGGACCGAAGGAAATAGGCAACGTTTCGGGTTGAGACCCTTCTTCAGACTGATGTGAGGGTGGGGGGGCATGGGAAGAAGAAAGGAAGAGGTGGAGACAGTGGGCTGAGGGAGAGCTGAGAAGGGGAAGAGAAAGCAGGGACTGGCTGAAATTAGAGAAGTCAGTGTTCATACCGCTGGGGTGCAAACTGCCCAAGCGAAATATGAGGTGCTGCTCCTCCAATTTACGGTGGTCCTCACTCTGGCCATGGAGGAGGCTCAGGACAGAAAGGTCGGATTCGGAATGGGAGGGGGAGTTGAAGTGCTGAGCCACCGAGAGTTCAGGTAGGTTAATGTGAACCGAGCGGAGGTGTTGGGCGAAGTGATCGCCAAGCCTACGCTTGGTCTCACCGATGTAGAGCAGCTGACATCTAGAGCAGCGGATGCAATAGATGAGGTTGGAGGAAGTGCAAGTGAACCTCTGCCGCACCTGGAAAGACTGCTTGGGTCCTTGACTGGAGTCAAGGGAGGAGGTAAAGGAACGGGTGTAGCATTTCCTGCGGCTGCAAGGGAAAGTGCCAGGAGAATTGGTGGTTTGGGTGGGAAGGGCCAAATTGACCAGGGAGGTACGGAGGGAGCCGTCTCTACGGTAACCAGACAGGGGAGGAGGTGGGAAGATGTGGCCAGTGATGGGATCCCGTTGGAGGTGGTAAAAATGTCGGAGGATTATTAATTGTATGTGTCGGCCGGTAGGGTGGAAAGTGAGGACAAGGGGGACTCTGCCCTTGTTACGAGTGGGGGGGATGGGGAGTGAGAGCAGAATTGCGGGGTATAGAAGAGACCCTGGTGAGAGCCTCATCTATAGTAGAAGAGGGGAACCCCTGTCCCCTAAAGAATGAGGACATTTCCAATGCCCTGGTGTGGAACACCTCACTCTGGGTGCAGATGCGGCGTAGATGGGTTTGTCATAGTCAGTAGGAAGGATATAACCTTTTCATTGCTGAAAAGACAGAGGTTGGTCCTTGCAACATTAGTAGAGTTTGATGGCAATGCTTTTCTCAAGCACCCTTGAATATCCTGACCGAGTCTGGTAGGCAATTTTGTACCAAATAGAAGCAATAGATTTATAAAACCTCCTGAATGTCCCTTGAATGCTGAAATTGAGTTGATATGGAGCACGGCATCTCGGGCTGTGTCAGAAATTCTGGTTTGTTAAATAAAAGTGAAAAATTAAAGAATTATTAATAGGCTGTTAATAAAATTAGCAATTCTGCACAAACTAAATGTAGCAAATTAACAAAGAAACAAAAAAGAAAGGGGCGGCACGGTGGCGCAGCGGTAGAGTTGCTGCATTACAGCGCTGGGGACCCGGGTTCGATCCCGACTACAGGTGCTGACTGTACGGAGTTTGTGCATTCTCCCCGTGACCGCGTGGGTTTTCTCTGAGATCTTCGGTTTCCTCCCACACTCCAAAGACGTATAGGTTTGTAGGTTAATTAGCTTGTTGTATGTATAAATTGTCCCCAGCGAGTGTAGGCTAGTGTTAGTGTAGGATCCCTGATCGGTGTGGACTCGGTGGGCCGAAGGGCCAGTTTGCGAACTGTATCTCTAAAGTAAACTAAAAATACGTTGGTAACTGGATACTGGATATATAAAATGAAACTGAAAATGCAATGAATATTCAACAGCTCAGGCATGGCCAAGGGGATTGCACAAGTGTGATTCTTAATAATGCCTGTTAAATAGTATGTGCAGATTGATTAATTAATGAATGGTGAGGAAACCCAACTGCTTCTATGACCCTTTATTGCCGCTGCTGAAATCTCCACACAATCACAATTCCATGGTACATCCTTATTATATCTTTTAGATTTTCAAAAGATCCAGGCCTCGGAAATTGTCATTGTGAATAAGGCTGCTGTAGGATTTCACTTTGGGATAATGTCTGCTCCAGTTTTGTCTTCAGTGAGATCCTAACTCAAGGCCTTATCTTCCCACCGAGGTAGAAGGAAAGGATCCCATAAACCTACTTCAGAAACAGGGAGTACTTACCTCACTTATCATCATTAGAAATTGTCCCTGCCAGGTTAAGTGTGTTGTAGGAATGCAGCATAGCTGCCAACTATCCATGGAAAGGGTGCACAGGTTAAGCAGAAAATGCATGTCTGGATTTAGGGGTATTGGCTACAGGGAGCAGTTGGCCAGACTTGGAGGTTTTCTTTGCAGTGCATTTTGTTACAGAGACACCTGGTAGAAGTATACAAACATATGAGGAGCATAGATAGGGTAGACAGTCAGAACCATTTTCCCAGGATGGACAATTCAAAACTAAAGGGCATAGCTTAGAGAGGCAAAGTTTAAAGGAGATGTACAGTGCAAGTTGTTGACCCAGAAACTGGAACATGCTGCCAGTAGTAGTTGTGGAGGAAGATACGATAGTGACATTTAAGAGACTTTTGGATAGGCATATGTCGGGAATGGAGTGATTTCGATAATGTACAGGTCAAGATTATGTGCAAGTAGGAGTTGGTCACAGGATCATGTTCGGCACAGATATTATGGGCTGTTCTTGTGCTTTTATGTTGTACAGTATGTTCTATATTCTAACAATCATTATGGTCTTGTAAGATGATCAGTTTCCTTCATGTATTGTCTGGTGCATGAAGAGCTAAACAAGTCCAGGACTGGGATCTGGTGCGGGAGGGGAGTAGTGGAAGAGCTAATAACTTGGCGCTGTGGGGAGGGGGAGGGAGTGGAAGTGGGTGCAGGTGTTGAGATGGGCTGGTGGTCTGGAGATCAGGGAACTTCGGGGGCTGGTCGAAACTTGGTCCAACTTGGAGATGAATGGAAACCATGGAAAAATGGGTGGGTGTAGGGTTATGATTTAGATTTAACCTACAGGTGATCATTATCAGGGCTTCACATGACTGGAGTTACAGCCATGGCTATTGTTAAATAAACATTCCCAACAATGGAAAGTCATTGAAATTACAATGCATAGAGATTGAAATCTTATGATGTGGATCTCACACGAAAATTATGTCAAGATGCAATCGGATGAGAAAATCGAGTTGTATCCCAAAAGCACTGTAAAAAACGATACAATCCATCTACATTTCTAGGCTAGGATTTTCTCTTGATTATTACATTGCTTCTTGTGGGAACTTGCTTAACACAAATTGACAGTCACGTAACCTCCACTGAGACAGTGGTTGGCGGACCAAAGTATTTAACTCACTGTAAAGAATATTGATATTTCCCAAGCCCTTAAAAAGTATTTCATAATTGTATAGTTTCCCTTCTCTCAGTTATTCACCATATAATGGTTTGTAGGAAAGACAGTACTGCAGTGCTTAAAAGGATTTGTTTCTTGTCAAATTTCTAAATTTTCTGATACAAATCATAATATGTATGATTATGTATTTTATTTTATTATCCTCTTCAGAACTGAACAATTTTATGCTTTCGGTGTTGAGTAAAATTGATTATTTTCTCTGCATTCCTCCCTCGCATCCCGTCAGTGATCCCAATCCACAGAAGTGTTCTTGGACATCTGCAGTGCAGTACCCAGCACACAATGAGCATTCTGTTCGAGAACTGCTTCTCAGATTGATGATTAACCACGGGAGTTCCAAAGAAAGCACAGGAGAGCTGCACATTTTTAAACATAGGAAGCTGAAAAGAAGGCGGATTAAACCGGTTTCAGCAAGCTTTTTCCACCAGATTTGACCCTTAATTATGTGTGAATAATATACCCTCTACACCGCATAAAAACAAATTCAAATTTAAATACAATTCACTTTGAAAAATGTCTTTGCACTGGCAGCATCTCTCCAATTAAATCCATTAAACTGAAGGACTTGGTCTAGTAATAATTCAACTAATTTTGATAATTATATAATTACTAGATTAAACTACCTGAACATGTACTGCCATCTCAACCTGTATAATCTGCTAGTTGCAATAACAATAACAATAGCTAGTTTGTGCCATGTTAATCAGGCTTGATTTGCATTTTAACTAGATTTAATAGATGTTAATTTTACCAAAGCCTTGTGCCATGTGACAATAATCATGTGAGGGAATGTTTGAAGCAGGGCATATTAAATGCCTTCCACCATCTGCCTTTATGACAATGGGGCGGCATGGCAATGCAGGGGTAGAGTTGCTGCCTTACAGCGCCAGAGACAAGGGTTTAATCCTGACTACGGATATTGTCTGTATGGACAGCATGTACATTTCATGTACATTCACACCCGTGCATTTTCTCCAGGTGCTCCGGTTTCCTCCCACACTCCAAAGACGTACAGGTTTGTGGGCTATTTGACTTTGGTAAAATTGTAAATTGTCCCCCCGTGTGCAAGATAATGTTAGTGTGTGGGGATTGTGGGTCCGCTCAGATTGGATGGGCCGCAGGTCCTGTTTCTGCACTGTATCTTTAAACTAAACTAAACTAAACAATTTAGCATGTGCATTGCATAGAATTCAATGTTAAAGATTTCAGCTGGTGTCTTTGTGAGACGACAAACTGCGTTAGAAATGTTCTGGATGACAGTTTTTGTCATGAAGAGTGAACATTCATTCTAACAATCTATTTATTCCAGGGCTTTGTGGCTGTGTGCCATTTCCCAGCCAGCATAATGCATCTGTTTGGATCAATATATTGCAGGATTTCAAAACCCTCCAGTTAAGATTTACAGGAAAATGAATATAATGATATATTTGCAACAAGCTCATGATTTGGATACTGAGCTAGAGAAAAAACAAACACATATTTCATTTTCGCCCTTCCAGTGAATATAATGTAACAGTGAGCCTTTGATTTTGACAATAATATTTTCCACTGGGTAGCTGATAACTTTAAGGCACATTGATCGTTGAAGAGAGTGACAAAGGTAATTGGAAGAACAGCACCTCATGTTTCACAGTATGAATATTGACTTCTCTAATTTCAAGTAACCCTTGCTTTCCCTCTAGTGGGATCCTGTTGGAGGTGGCAAAGGTGTTGGAGGGTTATATGCTGTAATCATAATAACAGCATATAATTCTCCAATACTTTTGCCACCTCCAACGGGATCCCACTGCTGGCCACATCTTCCCTCTTCCTCCCCTGTCTGCTTTCCACAGAGACCGTTCCCTCTGCAACTGCTTGGTCAACTCGTCCCTTCCCACCCAAAGCACCCCAGGTACTTTCCCCTGCAACCACAGGAGATGCAACACCCGTCCCTTTATCTCCCCTTTGACTCCATCAAAGGGCCCCGACAGTCTTTCCAGGCGAGGCAGAGGTTCACTTGCACCTCCTCCAACCTCATCTACTGTATCCGCTGTTCCAGGTACCAACTTCTGTACATCGGTGAAACCAAGCGCAGGCTCTGCGATCGTTTTGCTGAACACCTCTGCCCAGTCCGCCTTAACCTACCTGATCTCCCGGTTGCTCAGCGCTTTATTGCCGCCTCCCATTCCCAATCTAACCTTTTTGTCCTGGGCCTCCTCCATTGTCAGAGGCCCAGTGCAAATTGGAGGAACAGCACTTCATATTTCACTTGGGTAGCTTACACCCCAGCAGTATGAATATTGACTTCTCTAACTTCAAATAGCCCTTGCTTTCCCTCTCTACATCCTCTTCCCCTTCCCAGTTCTCCCATCAGTCTTACTGTCTCCGACTACATTCTATCTTTGTCCCGCCCACTCCCCCGACATCAGTCTGAAGAAGAGTCTCAACCCGAAACGTCACCCATTCCTTCTCTCCAGAGATGCTGCCTGTCCTGCTGAGTTACTCCAGCATTTTGTGTATACCATTGTTCCTTGTTTACCGTATATAGCATTATGTTGGATATAGTTCCAAATACTGATGGTGTTTTTGTGAACTAAAGGGCTGTCGTGTATTGTTAGATTAGATTAGACTTTATTAATTCCCTTATTCAGGGGAAATTCAGATGTCCTTGCAGCGCACTAATAAAAATACATAACATTCAAGAAGAAATTCAACACCAAAACATCCCCCCCACAGTGGTTCCCACTGTGGGGGAAGGCACAAAGTCCAGTCCCCATCCTCTTGTCCACCCAAAGTCGGGCCTATTGAGGCCTCCACAGTCGCCGCCACGGCGCCCGATGTTCTCATGCTGGGTGCTTTGGAAAAGGCGTCGGAACATAATCAAAAAGCTTGGGGTGCCAGGAACGGCCTTCCTTCTCCCCCGGAGATCAGGCAGAGATATACAGACCGCGCCGGTGTGCACTCCACACACCAGCGATCTCGACGAGTAGATTGTTTTTTCCGGCGGTGGCAAACAACTTTTTAGTGCATTACCACCACAATGTTATTATCGGAGTGTGGATCAATAATAGAGTAAAGCGCGGCGACTAGGAACCTATATCTTTCCACGACAATTCCAGCGCTACGCCGCCGCCAAAAGCCATAGGATTTGATACCATATGAATTCTTTTGTAAAATATCTAGGTCCCCAAAGGGTAAATGTTCTTTTCTGAACCGTTCACTGCTGGTAGGCCGCAAGGACAGGTCGAAGACCTCTCACGGATGTATAATCACCTGCTCTATTGTCTCTTCTTGAAAACAGTATTCCCATCTGCCCCCCCACCATGCTTGCACACATAAAAAGTGTACTGTTCAGACCAGTGTGTCCAAATATGATAAAAATGAAAAGGGGTCTCCTCTTTTCGGTTTTTTGCAGGACAGGCTCCCACTTTCCTCTGGACTCTAGAACCACCGTCCTTTCTGTACTTCTTCCCATTGCTTTTGTCATCTTTCCTTCAGTCATTGCTTAATAATGTCTTTGATTTCAGTTTTACCTATGTTAATACTTAAATCAATCTTACTTCTTTTTAGTTACCTCTTTTTTTACCTACTCTAAATTGTTATCCAATAAATGTTCAGGTAAATAAATTTTGGTTTCAAAATAGGAAAGCAGACAGAGGTTGAGATAAATGGGTGCCGATTGGGAAAAAAAAGATCCTTGCGAGACCTGGGTTTCATGAATCACCTGTTGCATGGAAAAGGCATGCAGGTGCAGCAGGCAAAAAGTTGGCCCACCCCATGTTCCTTTTCTCCCCCTTGCCTATCAGGAGAAGAGTATAGAAGCAGAGATTGTGTGCTACTGCCAGTTGTAGAGCAGCTTCTTGAGACCACACCTTTGTTTTGGTTACAGTTTTGGGTCAAACAACTTTTTAGATTAGGCCATTAACTGCCATAGAGGGAGGATCAAATAGCATTATAACTTATACTGATTCTAATAACCTATATCTTTCCGAACAAATCTTACCCTGAGAAAAAGCACTGGATTGATAACTTGGTTTATGAATTCTTTTGTAAATTCTAGAAGATTGAAATTGGACTTATAGAAACTTACGAATCGTTTAGGGGTTTGACTTCTTAGATGCAGGAACCTCTCACAATGTATATGACATGCGAAGTCCAGGACTTGGGGTCACAGCCTAAGGATAATCTGCCTGTCCTTTAAAACCATATTATAAAAGTGTACTGTTCACCAGTGTCCAGAGATTGGTGAATCTCTGGAACTCTCTGCCACAGAGGGTAGTTGAGGCCAGTTCATTGGCTATATTTAAGAGGGAGTTAGATGTGGCCCTTGTGGCTAAGGGGATCAGGGGGTCTGGAGAGAAGGCTTTTACCATCTTTCTGAGTTGGATGATTGCCATGATAATGTCTTTGGCGGTGCAGTTTTACCCATGGGCCGACTTAAATACTCTTACTTCTTTTTTCTATGTTTCTATGCTACTATCTGCCATTTTGTTTCCTCTAATGCCAATGTGTGCTGGTACCCATAAAAGTATGACTGTAAGCCCCATCATTTGAATTCTGAATAGTGTTTGTTGTATTTCAATCAAAATGTCTGGTCTACTGTCTGAATGGCTGTGCTGTAAACTCTTTATTGCTAAACTTGAATCTGAACAAATAACTGTCCTTAAAGGCCTGGTATCCTTGACCCACTGTACCGCTAACAATATTGCAATCATTTCACCTGTGTATACCGAGACCTCATTATTGATCGTCTTCCCTACTTTGATGTGAAATTCTGGTACAATAAATGCTACTCCTACTTTATCTACTGAATCTTTTGATGCATCTGTATAAATTTGGACAAAGCTGTAGTATCTGATAATGTATTCCTATACATACATTGTTTATCCTTGTTTTTCTGTTCTAATATTGTAAAGTCTACTGTTGCATCTGGAAGTATCCAAGATGGAATTGAAGGTAATGGAACCGTTGGAACCACATTTAATTGTGCTATGCTAATTTGTAATGCTCTCTGGGTCCTTCTTCCCCTCTGACTATTTCCCTCTTCTAAATAGTCCTTCCTTTAACTAATGCCCTGTGTGATTCCTCACCAACAGAACACAATCAGTACCAATTGGCAACACTGCTCGATAACAATCAGCACAGGAGCACCTCAAAGCTGTGTACTCACTCTATACCCATGACTGTGTAGCCAGACACAGTTCCAACACTATCTTAAATTCGCCAACAAGACCATTGTTGGACAAGTTACGGATGAAGACGTGTCAGGAGGGAGATCGAACGGTGCCTGAACAATAAACTTGCCCTCAACATCAGTAAAACCAAGGAATTGAATGGTGACTTTAGAAGAAGAAGGCCAAGGACCACAAACTTGTTTTTATCACCGGGACGATGGTCGAGAGAGTAAAAAAAAACTTAAAATTCCTCGGCATGCATATCTCTGAAGAATTGTCCTGGACACAGCATATTGATGCAATGTAGAAAGCCCATCAATGCCTCTACTTTCTTAGTAAACTGAAGAGATTTAGCATGTGGCTGAATACTCACTTGAATTTCTATTGGTGTAGAGTAGAGAGCATATTGACAGGCCTGGTTCAGCAACTCGAATGTCCAGCAATAAAGCAGATTGCAAAAAGTGGTGAACACTGCCCAGTCCATCACAGGTACTGGCCTCCCCACTATTGACGGGATCTATAGGAGTCGTTGCCTCATTCTACTCCTGCCATTGGGAAGAAGGTATAGGAGCCTGAAAACTAACTTCCA